>NC_053499.1:147603179-147690679 GCF_905171775.1 Rana temporaria | reverse complement strand
CTCAGATGTTAGTACAGCGACCCCCCCTGCTGTGCTATTATGTTTGACACAGCAGGGGAGTTAGTACAGCAAACTTCCCCCTGCGTCAGAACACTCCATTGGCTGACAGCACCGATTGGGAGCCGGTCAGCTGCTGGTTTCCATTGTCTTTTGGACCGGCTGCCATACAGATGGGCCGAATGTCTGCCAGTTTTTAACCGGCCGATGTTGCCCCAACATTCGGCCTGTGTGTACAAGCTTTAAAGGGCGGTCAGACAAGGTAGCTCTGTACAGGCTTCCCTTGTCATCTTTACCATAGGTGCAATTTGTATGACCCATACATCAGTAGGTGGCCCCAGAGACAGATCTACCCATTGCACATTGTGGGTTTTCCAGCTTACCGTATTCCCTCTGCCACATAAAAATGAATGCCGCGAAGCCAATACAGAAGAGAGTGCCGCCCACTACGCTCTTCCATTCGCTTGATCCCTTGTTCATGTCAGCGTAGGTGTTATTGAACTTAATGCGATACACTATGAAAAGGAAGCAGAACAAAGTTATCAGAGATGCAGGCAGAAAAACTTCAGTATTCTACCCCCCCCCCCCCCCCCCCCCCTACTGGCTATGGAAACGCACCACCTCTACTACTTCTGGCACCATTACCGTAGGGATTGCACGTTTTGGTGCATAATGCCATTATGTGCAGAGAGCAGCATGGGGCTGGGCTGCAGGATGGTTAAGTGGAGAAAGCCCCACTAGACAGACACTTTCCCCAACAAGGCCACTAGGGATTTTTTTTTGGGGGGGGGGGGGTCGTTTTAGCATGTAGACTTAGCTTAATTACCCCCCCCTCACTGTATTGTAGAGAGATCTCACTTCCGATGTCCCCAAGAGACAGAAAAAGGCAACAACTGGTCAGCTATAAGACAAGGCTACATTCACATCAGCGATTAGGGCTGGTGCCAATAGTAGTGGCAAGAATCAGATGCCTGCTGCGGCTCGGTGTGGGCTCTGACCCCGTTCACTACAGAAGGTCATCGGCAGGTGCAGCCATGTGCAGCTCTATGCACACCCAGCAACTACCTGTGGCCACCAGAGACCTGTTTTTGAAGTCAACGGGGCCAGCGGTTGCACACAACCGCTCAAAGCCGCAGAAGGAATCAAAGTTCCTGCCGCTACTGGTCACACCAGCCCTAAATCGCTAGTGTGAATGTAGCCTTAGCACTCAATTATTGCTACATAGACATGCTGGGAATAGTCCCAGGGTTGCCTAAAGATGTTTGCTAGTGGCCAACCCTCTTGTAGATGGCAGAACAGTATACGACTTCCTGTGTCCTTCTAACGGACGAAAAATAAAAACTACCTTTGGGAAAGATAAATAGAAAACTTCAAAACCGATCATTGTAGAATTCAGAAAGTCTGTAGTACCAGACCATTGACTTGTACCCAGCTGGGGTTCAGCAGGCTAAATCACGTAAACATGGGGTGCATCTGAACATTCCTTCCACAGATAAGACACCTGATGGGACTTACGGTCTACTTTCTCGCTGGCACTCAGAGACCTCCAAGCTCCCTTCTCCTTTTCCTTCAAGGAATTTTGCTCAGGGGTTAGTTCAGCTACATAATTGATCTCCGGGAGGGGTATGGTCCTATGGTCTTGGTATGTGGGGAGGGTGTATGCTGGGGTGGCCACGCTCCCTTAAAAAAAAAAAAAAAAAAAAAAGAAGAACAGGTTTAAATTAAACACTAGATACAAAATTACAAGTGTGAACTAAAGTGAATCCAAACCCAAGAACACAGATGTAATAATTACAACCTACCAGTCCTTAGATGTGGTGGTTGCATTCGTTTTTTATTTTTCACCTGGTGATGCTGCCAGTAGCACATTTCTCATCCTAAGGCGACAACTCTCCCTTATGGTACTGTATGTACAGAGAATGCATTAGGACATGGGTGCTCAACCTGCAGCCTTTATGAAACTACAATTCCCATCATGCCTCTGCCTTTGGGAGTCAAGCTTGTACCCGTCAGCCTTGCAAAGCCTCATGGGACATGTAGTTCTACAACAGCTGGAGAGCCGGAGCATCAGCACCTATGCAGGGTTACAAAAAAAAAAAGCTTCATCTCAGTTACATAGGCAGGAGGGCGCACAATCACACTGATGTCAGCATTTTCAATCAATTTCTTTCCGGTATGCACACTGGAAGCCCTGCTTGTCAGATGCGTTTCACCCTAAAGATGGACTTTGTTGCAATGACTGTTTATAACCAAGCTATACTGTGAAAGACATGGGGGGTGGGAAGTAGGTCTTCAATAGTGATTTCAGTGTGCATATAATAGAACAGGGGTCTCCAAACGTTTCAAACAAAGGGCCACTTTATTGCTCTTCAGATTTTACTAGGGCCGGATTGTGGCCAGCAGGGGAAGAAAATGTCATGGGCCCGGCCTTAGTGAGAAGAAATATGGCCTCAGGGTTGGTGGTCAATAGGAGTATACCACCTATTAGTAGGAGGAATAGTATCCCATCATTGGTATTGGTGGACGATATAGTGCCCCATTGTTGGCGTCAGTGGGAGGAATAGTTCCCCAAGGGCCAGATAAAGGGTAGCAAAGGGCCACATCTGGCCCTCAGGCCCCTGTCCTAGAACAATAAAGTTTTATGAAAATGCCAACATGTGTGCAATTCACCCTTCTATGGGGAGCGTGGATGAGCTTCATCCTGTCTCCAGTTGCTCTATGGACAATGGCATGCTATGTAAATGGTAAATCTTTTACATTTCTCCCTACAAAGAGAAGTGTGTAGTTTACAGAAGCTGGAAAAGCCAACAACCTTGATATTCAGTTCATTACACAGAAGAATTTTCTGCTGATCCAGCTAGAAATACCTAAGGACTGGTAAGCTGCAATATTAAAATGTAGTTACTAGGTTTGGATACAATAAAAAAAAAAAAAAAAAAAGAGAAAACATCACAAAAAAAAAAAAAAAAACACACACACACGAACTGCAATTTTAATAGGCCCCTACACATGTGTGCAAGCCCATCCACCTCCATTCAGGATTCCCAGCCTGTAGGAATTTATTTTTACGTGTACAAAGATTACAATCAACAAATCAGATATTTTCTGTCCAGATCAGTATTGAAGAGACACTTTGAATGCCGATCAGTGGTGCGATACTGCAGGAGGTCAAAATTGTTTCTAAGGATCAATAGCCCCACCCCAACTAGGGTACCCAGAATGAAGAGCAAAAAAAAAAAAAAAAAAAAAAAAAAAAAACGCATGAAGAGCACCAGACCACAAATTAGTCCAAAAGAAAGAAAAAAAAGTAAATATATATATATATATATATATATATATATATATATATATATATATATATATATATATACACACACACACACACACACACACACACACACACACTTCCTGTTGGACTCATTTGTGGTTTAGCCCTCTTCATGCCACACCTGACAGTCTCATATTTTCTATGGTGACATCCAAGTTTGAAATTGCACAATAGTGCCAATATCCTCATGTTCACTTACAGAAGCAAAGCTGGATGGTGACCACACAAGTGTACAGACTCTGAATGAGGAGCTACAGCTCTATCAGACTGGATGATTCTTGTGAAATAAGAATATTTTAAAATGAATCAAGTTCAAAATTAGGTTTTAATCCTATAAAAGCATATTAAGCCAGGTTAAAGAGGACCAGTTATACAGAGTTTCAAGTCACCCACTAAGATTTTGTTAGCAATGTGAAAGATTTGGCTGCCATCTGATGAAAATGGTACATTGGTTTAGCTTCTGAATCTTGGCCGTCTTTCTCTCATTTGCTTTGAGTAAACATCCAGAAGGAGGGGCCCAAAGGGTTAACAAAGGAACACAGGAGGATCCAGGACACAGCTGATGTTTTTCCATTGGGGATTATCCATATCTATATAATATCCAAGGCGAGTTTTGACCCTTGGGGGGGGGGCGTTAAGCTGAGGTGAGCAGGCATTGTACTCAGAGGCGGCAGTCAGGGCTGTGGAGTCGGTAGATAAATGTTCCGACTCCTCAGTTTTATGTACTTCCGACTCCCCGACTCCTCTGCATTAATATGCGAATGTATTTTATACATTCCTTGAGGGAAAGAAACGCAACCTACCACAGGACTACTGGCTGGGAAGCCAACAGTCTACTGTATTGCACAGTTTAAGCAAAAGACAAACACAATGAAAACAATCAAGTGACTGGATAGTAGCAGCAGGCTTAAACATCAGGAACAGGATCTTTACCAGTTCAAAAATACAGACCACATTATTTGGTTGTTTTAGAACAAAAACAAAGCTTATCTATAATGAACCAAAAACAAAATCTGTAAAACCTAGAAATGGTTTATATTAATCTTGAAATGTAGTTCTAGGCTTAGCAAATGCAAATCAATTCAATGTAGAGTTCTAAGGAAGAGAATTGCCTCTGCCAGATCCTCTTTCATAGAGGCTCCTAAGTCAGACTTTATTATTTTTAGGGCTGAAAATAATCTTTCGACACTGACTTGGGTGGGTGGCATTGCAGTAACTATTCTGGCCACATCACTAACGATCTCTGGATAAACAAGGATGGCTTCTTCAACAGTAAGTTTTGATGAGCGATCATACTTTTCAACTTCTTTTAGTGCTTTATAAAACTCCTGTTGGAATTTTTTTATTTGGACACTTACTGGTTCTCTAACATGCGTTCCCTGTAAAAGCAGAACACAACACTATGGAAAGTATAAGTATTGCAGCTCCTAATTGTGCGTTGCGTGCCATATAGTGAAGCACATGAAAAGCATGCTTCTTCACGGTCACTTAACGTGTTCGTTTTGCGGTTACGTGAGGCACTGCATGCATTGGTCTTTATTCTTACAGTAGAGAAGTCATTAATTATAACTTTTTGTGAATTGGGACATTTAAACTTGCTTTTTTTTTTTTTTAATTCCAATCTAAATTTAGTAGGAGTCGAGTCGGTGCTTTGTTTGCCGACTCCAGGTAGCCAAAATTTCCCCCGACTCCGACTCCACAGCCCTGGTGGCAGTCTTCTGAATCACACACTACTATATCGATGTGTGGCGCCGATTTGGAGTGAAAAACGATCACAGAAGTGATTGCACTTCTATAGTCTGGACTTATTTGTTATTGCACAATAGGTTTATAACACTCTGCATAGGAATATTTGAGTATTAACACTTTTTAAATTATATTTAAATTCCATTAATATTTTTTATTGGATTGTTTTTTTCATTTATTCACATATACCATTAGTGTGAGCTCACTATTGAATAATTGCAGCAATTTCTCTTGTATACACATTTTACATAGCAGCGCCTGAGTAATTTAGAACTACTGTTAAACTAGTACCCCTTCCTGAAAAGTTATGCAAAAGTCATTAAATCTCAAGTTGTAGTTTTTTTTCCTCCATTTCAACACAAGGAACTGTGCTTACATTTAATGAGAAGTGTCCCTTGTGCTGGTGGCTGCTGTACTCATTTTCCATCCTCTGCCCTCTATACCAGTAATTTTTGGGCGCTGCATTTGCTTTGGTGGTGAATATAGCCACTTGACCAGTCATAAGCGCTCATCGTGAGTGCCAAATACACCCACCCTTGTCGCCTCCATTCATAGAAGCTGAACTATAGCTTCCTACAATAAAAATGTTCTCCGTGAATGGAGGGGGGGGGGATGGGGGGCGATGAGTTAAAAATCTGCCTCCATTCATGGAGTGCTTTTCATAAAAATTCGGCCCAATGGAATCTATTGACACTTAAAGCGGGAGTTCACCCAATTATTTTTTTTTCCCTTTTTTCCCCCCTTAGATTCCCGCTCGTTTTGTCTAGGGGAATCGGCTAGTTGTTTTAAAATATGAGCAGTACTTACCCGTTTTCGAGATGCATCTTCTCCGTCGCTTCCGGGTATGGGTCTTCGGGAGCGGGCGTTCCTTCTTGATTGACAGTCTTCCGAGAGGCTTCCGACGGTCGCATCCATCGCGTCACTAGTAGCCAAAAGAAGCCGAAAGTCGGTGCGGCTCTATACTGCGCCTGCGCACCGACGTTCGGCTTCTTTCGGAAAATCGTGACGCGATGGATGCGACCGTCGGAAGCCTCTCAGAAGACTGTCAATCAAAATAGGAATGCCCAGTCCCGCAGCCCATACCTGGTAGCGGCGGAGAAGATGCATCTCGTAAACGGCAAGTACGGATCATATTTTAAAACAACTAGCCGATTCCCCTAGACAAAACGAGCATCCATCTAGGGGGAAATAGTGTCATGTGCGGGTGAACCTCCGCTTTAAGAGAAGTATGGGTTAAATTTTTATTCATAACTTACCTCGATGCTCCATCTGTCCCCCGCTGTCTCTGCACTGAGAACCGAGCCACCGAACATCGCCGTTGGCTCGGTTCTCACAGAGCCGAGAGGAAAGCTGCACACACAGCTGAAGGTGAACAGAATGCACACAGTCTTCTATATTTATTATGACAATATCAACATGTGAACAAAAACCTGGGGAACAGAGTTTTGTACTCCAGCTATTAGACTGGTACTCACCATGTCCCTGCAGACAGACAGAGGTAGACAGGGATCTTTTGCCAACAAAACGCAGAACTTGAGAAGACAACATTGTGCAATCTGTCAGAAGAAACAAGATAAAAAAAGACAAAAATTACAGACAAACCACATAAAACATCTCATTGTAGGGAAATACTTCCACAAGTATACATAGATGGCGGAGGTGACATCACAAACTCTGCGTCAGCCAATCAGAGGTAGCTTTGTATTCACTGAGCACAGAGCTTTCTCTGAAGGGCTGAGCAGCGCTTAGCCCAACTCTGGTTCGGGAACAAGACAGGAAGTCCCCATCCCACCGCTGGAACACAGCAATATATAATGTATGCAGCAGAGGTTACATACAGTTAAAGGGGTTGTTAAGGGGGGGGGGTTAAGGCAGTTAAAGGGGTTGTTAAGGGGGGGTTAAGGCAGTGCACACAGCCACTTTGCTAGGATTACATGTTGTATATACTATATGCCATTTTCAAAAATTCTCCTAAATACGTTTTTTCTTAACCCCAATCAGCATTCACGTGACCACCCGGCGCAGGCATCCACCAATGTTTGCATTCCAGAGGGAGGGGCCGAGATCTCCATCTGACGTCTTCCGGGTGGTCACGTGATCTCCCTCTGTAATACAAACATCGGAAGACGACCAGGTGACCGCTGATAGGGAATAAGAAAAAAAAAAAACAGTATAAGAGTTTTAAAAAAAAAAATGGCATATAATAAATATACAACAAGTAATCCTAGCAGAGGGGCTGGCAGTGACTGGGAGAAGTAATGTGTGCACTGCTCAGAACTGTGATGGGAGGGGAGGCTCACACACAGAGCCGACAGGCAGGGAAGGGGGACACATAGGAGAGCAGGGCTGCGGACGACGGAGGAACGTAAACGGACTATGGTCAGTTTACATAGGGGAGGGCAGAAACTGTCAGGATCAACCAGGTATTACAGGGGGGGTTACAGAGCACAAGCAATGTGCTGTGCTGTATAACATGCTTTAAAGAAACAGGATCAAGTTATTTTTTTTTTGGGGGGGGGGGGGGGGTCAATGCTTTAATACAGCACACCTATCAGTGCAAGAAATCATTTTTTGGTCCAGTTTGGCCCATACAAACTATTTAAAAAAGGTACAATAAACATGGAGATAGGCTTTAAAGGGTCTGTGTGGATATAAATTTTGGGGTATGTGTGGATATAAATTTTGGGGTCTGTGTGGATATAAATTTTGGGGTATGTTCCCCAACAGTCATCTGAACTGAAGAAGCGGATTGGATAAGACAAAACGTCTTCAACATTATAGAACAAATCCAACTGAATGACAATAACTACTGGTAGCATTCTTAGGGCGACAACCTTGCCTTTCTATACAGTAGGATAAGAGAATGTTTTCACTCTAAGACAAGAAAAATTACTGGCAGGATCACTGGGTAAAAAAAAATCTAGAAGAAAAAAAAAAAATGTCTGATGAAAGAAACTAATGCAGCCACCACATCCAAGGACCAATAAGCTGCAATATATTACATTTTCTTCCTGGGTTTTAGATAAAGGCTTTCAGCTGAACAGCTCAAACCTAAAAGCTTTGTAAATAAAGAAGCCTAGCTGATGCTTCCTGTTCACTCGGCCTTTGGAAACCTCTTCCTGAAGGTCACAATGTCTTTATCACAATGGCCTCTACAACAGGCACTCAAGGGCTACAGAAGTCATCTGTAACTGAACCCCCGTTATAGAACAAAACTGATCAATATTAGACCATCAGTTGCATTAAAGTGGAACTATTTCTAACCACTTTGCATCCAGGCCATTTCTGACACTTCTCTCCTCTCTGTAAAAAAAATGTTTTTGCTAGAAAATTACTTTGAACACCTAAACATTCGGGGCCAGATTCAGGTAGGGAGCGCGTATTTGCGAGCGGGCGTAACCTATCCTATTTACGCTACGCCTCCGCAACTTTAACAGGCAAGTGCAGTACTCTCAAAGCTAAGTTGCGGCGGCGTAGTGTAAATAGGCCGGCATAAGCCCGCCTAATTCAAATATGGAACATGTGGGCGTGTTTTATGTTAATGTATGGTGACCCCACGTAAATGACGCTTTTTACGAACGGCGCATGCGCCGTCCGTGAAAGTATCCCAGTGCGCATGCTCCAAATGAACCCACAAAAAGCCAATGCTTTCGACGTGAACGTAAATGACGCACAGCCCTATTCGCGAACGACTTACGCAAACGTCCCAATCGACAGAAAATTAGACGCTGGCCCGACGTCCATACTTAACATTGGCTGCGCCTCATATAGCAGGGGTAACTTTACGCCGAAAAAGCCCAACGTAAACGGCGTATCTGTAATGCGCCGGCCAGGCGTACGTTTGTGAATTGGCGCATCTAGCCGATTTACATATTTCTAGGCGTAAATCAGCGTACACGCCCCAGCAGCCAGCATAAATATGCAGTTAAGATACGACGGCGTAGGAGACTTACGCTGGTCGTATCTTATACAAATTCTGGCGTATCAGATTCTTTGAATCAGGCGCCAAGATACGACGCCTCAGAGTCAGAGATACGACGGCGTATCTCCTACGTGAATCCGGGCCATAAAAGGTTTTTTTTTTTGTAGCAGGGCCCTATAGAATAAAATGTCACAAGCGGGGGCGCCACACACACCACACACTTTAACCACCCGCCACAATTTTACTGCAGCAGCATGGCGAAACAATGTTATGTCACTTTCGCCCTGTGGCCAGGCTTCCCGGATAGCCGCCGGGCACCCGTGATCGCTCGTGAACACAACAAGAACCGGATCGTCTGTTCATACAAAGTATGAACAGCGATCTGTCATTTTCCCTAGCAAGTCCCATCCCACCCTTCAATTAGAACACAGAGAGGGAACAGTGTCATTTTTACAGCACTAATCACTGTATAAAATGTCACTGGTCCCATAAATGTATCTAGAGAGAGAGCGAGATTTCAGATCAATGCAGCTTGCTCTCACCACCCCCACCTCCGACATAGGTTGTGGGCTTGCTTGGACGTCATTTCCTTAGTGCCACCGAGTGGACAGCCCCCCGTCAGTGCCACCTCATCAGCGACGCCCATCAGTGAACGAGACAAATTACTTATTTGCAAAATCTTATAACAAATTTACTGTCTTTTTTTTAGTTTGGTACCAGGTGTGCGCAATTCCTATTGCCCGACGCCCCAGACATGCAGTTCTGGGCGCTGGGCAGAGGATTTAAAAAATACATACACACTAACTTTTTTAGCTGGCTCATAAATTTTAACCACTTTCATACCAGGCACTTACGCACCTTCCTCCCCAAGCCAATTTTCAGCGTTGTCGCAATTTGAATGAAAGTTGCGCGGTCGTGCTACACTGTACCCAAATTAAATTTTTATCATTTTGTTCCCACAAACAGAGCTTTCTATTGGTGGTATTTGATCACCTCTGCGATTTTTATTGTTTGCGCAGCAACTAAAAAACAACCAAAATTTTTGAAAAAAAAAATTGCGTTTTTATATTTTTCTGTTTATTTACAAAAAAAAAAAAAAATTAGTAAGTTTTCTTCTTCAATTATGGGCACTGATATGGCGGCAGTGATGGGCACCAATGAGGTGGCACTGATGGGCACTCATAGGCAGCACTGATGGGTACTTATGGGTGGCACAGATGGGCACTGATGGTACTTATGGGTGGCACAGATGGGCACTAATGGGTGGGCTTTGGGCATAGATGGGCACTAAGGTGGCACTGATGGCATTGCTGGGCATCATTACAGTCAATGCCCATGTTGCCAGTCAGTGCCCATTTGTGGGCACTGATTGGCATTGATTGTGTTTATTTTTTGGGGGTTTTTTTTTGCTCCATTTGGCAACCGGGGGGCACTCCCTGGTGGTCCAGTGTTGGCATTCAAGGGGGGGGGGGGCTGCGCTGATAAACAATCAGCGCAAACCCCCCCAGTCAGGAGAGCCGCCGATCGTCTCTCCTCTTCTCGCGTCTGTTAGACGCGAGTGAGGAAGAGCCGATCAACGGCTCTTCCTGTTTACATCGTGATCAGCCGTGGTTGGACACGGCTGATCACGTGGTAAAGAGCCTCCGCCGGAGGCCATTTACCGAGATCGGAGATGCAGGGTGTCAGACTGACACCCCGCATCACCAATCGCCGCGCTGCGCGCCAGCGTGAAATCCTGCAGGACGTCAATAGACGTCCAGTCAGGATTTCACAACCACTTCCCGGACGTCAATTGTATATTGACCGGGGCGGGAAGTGGTTAAGCCAATTTGACAGGAGCCCTGACTTACAGGGAAGGCTTCACTGGACCCATCACACCACCCACAGAGCTGATTGGCCACTGGAAAGTCACCTGTACTGGAGGCGACTTGACTTCGCCTTGCAAGTCACCCCAAAACGCGTTGTGGCGCGCACTCAGGTCGCCTCACAAAGTCGCGTTGCCCCGGTGTGAACCAGATCTAAGGAGGAGGTCGTAACCCCTCGTCAGGCTTCTTTTTTTTTTTGCCCTCTGTGTCCCTTCACTTCACTGTCCCATAAACACAACAGGAAGTGAGAGGAAATCCCTCCACAGCGAGGGAATCCCTGGGTTGTCACCAGAACTAGTGTCCCCCCCATTAGGTTTTCCCTTCTATCCCTGTTCTGGTGACAACCCCAAATTTGGGATTTGCTTTCACTCACTGATAACGGGGTCTCCAAGATAAATATAGAAGGCGAAGCTCCCCAACGGGGGACACAGAGCAATAAAAACCTGACAGGGGCCTCAATCCCTCTCCACTCCATCCAATACTAAAAAAAAAAAAAAAAAAAGGAATTTTCCTGGAACAAACAGGAAAATGACATTAGAGTGTAAGCTCCTCTGCTGCAGAGACTGATGTGAATGGATCAGTGTTCTATGTACAGCACTGCGGTATATGTCAGAGCTATATAAATGTGTAATAATAATAGTAGTAATAATAGTGTGTGACTGTGGGGGAGGGGACATTAGAGTGTAAGCTCCTCTGCTGCAGAGACTGATGTGAATGGATCAGTGTTCTATGTACAGCACTGCGGTATATGTCAGAGCTTTATAAATGTATAATAATAATAGTAGTAATAATAGTGTGTGACTGTGGGGGAGGGGACATTCGAGTGTAAGCTCCTCTGGTGCAGAGATGTCACTGGTTCATTGTTCTCTGTACTGCAGTATATGTCAGAGATATAATAAGCAGGGATAACACTCTGGGGGGTTGGGGGAAAGCCTCCCCCCGGGTGTACAGGGCACACAGAGCCCCCTATTCCGGTTACAGAGGGGTCCTCTCACCCGCTGAGCCACAACCCGCCCCCACTCACCTCTCCAGCAGCCGCCTGACAAGAGCAGAGAGAGGACACCGGAACCAGAGAGTCCGAGGCGGGGTAGAAAGGAAGTCCCCGCCCACTTCCAGCCCGCGCACTGCACGCTGGGATGCGGCTGGAGGAGCCGAGCTATATACGGCGTTATCGGCGCACTCAAAGGCTCCGCCTCCTCAGCTTAGAGGTCCCGCCCTCTCCTCCCCAAAGAACCTGGGTGGCGCCCTTGAGGGTGAGGTGAGCGGAGTGGGTGAAGTATACATGTCCTATGTACACATATACACATATAGGGGCGTATCTATTCCATACAGCGGGAGCCTGGCAATAGAAGGGGTTTGGCTGCTCCTAAGCTCGGGTTGCCCTCAGTCAACATGGCGGGCGAAGGAAACTGACTGGTCACGTGATTACGAAGGAATTGCGACAGCCAACGGCTCGCTGTACGGCTGAGTGTGGCAGAGGCTGCCAGGAGAGCCCGAGAGACCTGAGGTGAGAGAGAGAGAGAGAGCGGGGACACCGGGAGAGGGGGAAGGGCCACTGAGAGGACTCATCGTATACTACACCGGGGAGAGGGAGCAGGTCAGAGCCCCGTCCGCTATTACCGGCTGGAGGCTTCACCTCCCCTCCCCCCATATCATCTGTCACCTCCCCTCCCTCACTGCCACAATCAAACCTCATTGCATCTAATTTCCTCTTATCACCCCTCACCTGTCATCATTCATCGCCTCCTATCATCTGTCATATCATTGCCCATATCCCCGGACCTATCTCTCATCCCTCTTATATCAGTTGTCATCTTACTCCACCCCTTATATCATTAATCACCTCCCCCCCCCATATCTTCCAGCACATATCCCACCCCTAATACCACTGATCATCTCTCACCCCTCACCTGATGTCATCTGTCACCTCCCTCATATCACCCATCCTCTAACACCTTACCCTTTTATCACCTGCCCTCTTACCTCATATTGTCTGTCCTTTCACCCCCCTCTGATATCACCCCTCACCTGTCCTATCACCCCTCACCTGATACCAATCCTCACCTGTCCTATCACCTCTCCTCTGATATCACCCCTCACCTGATCCCATTCCTCACCTGTCCTATCACCCCTCACCTGATCCCATTCCTCACCTATCCTATCACCCCTCACCTGATCCCATTCCTCACCTATCCTATCACCCCTCACCTGATACAAATCCTCACCTGTCCTATCGCCCCTCACCTGACCCCATTCCTCACCTGACCCCATTCCTCACCTGACCCCATTCCCCACCCGATCCCATTCCCCACCCGATCCCATTCCCCACCCGATCCCATTCCTCACCCGATCCCATTCCTCACCCGATCCCATTCCCCACCCGATCCCATTCCCCACCCGATCCCATTCCCCACCCGATCCCATTCCTCACCCGATCCCATTCCTCACCCGATCCCATTCCCCACCCGATCCCATTCCCCACCCGATCCCATTCCCCACCCGATCCCATTCCCCACCCGATCCCATTCCCCACCCGATCCCATTCCCCACCCGATCCCATTCCCCACCCGATCCCATTCCCCACCCGATCCCATTCCCCACCCGATCCCATTCCCCACCCGATCCCATTCCCCACCCGATCCCATTCCCCACCCGATCCCCTTCCCCCCCCCGATCCCATTCCCCACCCGATCCCATTCCCCACCCGATCCCATTCCTCACCCGATCCCATTCCCCACCCGATCCCATTCCCCACCCGATCCCATTCCCCACCCGATCCCATTCCCCACCCGATCCCATTCCTCACCCGATCCCATTCCTCACCCGATCCCATTCCCCACCCGATCCCCTTCCCCACCCGATCCCATTCCCCACCCGATCCCATTCCCCACCCGATCCCATTCCCCACCCGATCCCATTCCCCACCCGATCCCATTCCCCACCCGATCCCATTCCCCACCCGATCCCATTCCCCACCCGATCCCATTCCCCACCCGATCCCATTCCCCACCCGATCCCATTCCCCACCCGATCCCATTCCCCACCCGATCCCATTCCTCACCCGATCCCATTCCTCACCCGATCCCATTCCCCACCCGATCCCATTCCCCACCCGATCCCATTCCCCACCCGATCCCATTCCCCACCCGATCCCATTCCCCACCCGATCCCATTCCCCACCCGATCCCATTCCCCACCCGATCCCATTCCCCACCCGATCCCATTCCTCACCCGATCCCATTCCTCACCCGATCCCATTCCTCACCCGATCCCATTCCCCACCCGATCCCATTCCCCACCCGATCCCATTCCCCACCTGTCATATCACCCCTCATCTGGCATCATCTAGATAGAACTATCCCCATATCACTTGTCAAATCACCCTTTACCTGATACCATGCATCCCCTCCCCTGTCATTTGTCATCTCCTGTCTCCTGATCACTGATACTACTCATCACCTGTAATATCACCCATACCTCTCATATCTCCCCTCCCCCTCATATCTCCCCTCCCCTGATATCACTCGTCACTTCCCCTTGGTGTCACCTGTCTCTTTTCCCCACCTATCACCTGTCGTGTCATCTGGTATCGCCTGTCAGTTCTCTCCCTTTTAATGAGATCATTCAGCCCCCCCCCCCCCCCCATATCACCCTTCATCTCCCTCTCTGATATCACCAATCATGTCGCCCTTTCCTCCGCATGTCAACGTTAATATCATCCATCATATCAACCCTCAACTTGTATCACCCATCACCTAATCACCTGCTGATTTCACTTGTCACCTTTCCCCACATATTATGTTATATCACCTGTCCGTTCCCCCAACTTCTATCCTTTGCCCCCCCCCCCCCCCCCCCACTTATCACCTTTCATCTCTGACCATCCCCTCCCTGATACATCACCCCTTTCCCCACATGTCACGTTCATCTGGTATCAGCCATCACATCGCTCCTCCCTTATATCACCTGTCACCTCACCCTTTTTCCTCAGTGTCACCCGTCGGCACCCCCTCTTCTGATATCACTCATCACCCCCCCATATCATCTTTCATCTCCCGTCACTGATACCACCTGTAGCTCCCCCCTTCCCCCAATATAACTCCGCATGTCACCTTTTATCACCTGTCATCTGACCCTCTCCCCACACATCTCACCTGTCATCTGATCTCACTTTTGTTTCTACTTATTCGCCAGTTGTGATAAAACTTGGCAGGCTGCCTGGATTTTTTATTTTTTTTCCAGCTGTGAGAATTCTCTGCACTGTTTTGAAGATCTGGAAAAAGATTGTGATTTTTTGAAAGCGGTTGTATACCCTCATATACTTCTTGCACCTACAGGTGAGCATACATTAAAGGGGTTGTAAAGGTAATTTCTTTTTCCCTAAATATCTTCCTTTCCCTTAGTGCAGTCCTCCTTCACTTACCTCATCCTTCCATTTTGCTTTTAAATGTCCTTATTTCTTCTGAGAAATCCTCACTTCCTGTTCTTCTGTCTGTAACTCCACACAGTAATGCAAGGCTTTCTCCCTGGTGTGGAGTGTCGTGCTCGCCCCCTCCCTTGGACTACAGGAGAGTCAGGACGCCCACTAACACACAGCTCCTTTCTCTGTCTGCAACGTAGAGAGCGTCCTGACTCTCCTGTAGTCCAAGGGAGGGGGCGAGCACGACACTCCACACCAGGGAGAAAGCCTCGCATTACTGTGTGGAGTTACATACAGAAGAACAGGAAGTGAGGATTTCTCAGAAGAAATAAGGACATTTAAAAGCAAAATGGAAGGATGAGGTAAGTGAAGGAGGACGGCACTAAGGTAAAGGAAGACCTTTAGGAAAAGAAAAAAATTGTACCTTTACAACCCCTTTAAGACTTACCTGTAGGTGCAAGAAATATCTCCTTCACCTACACGGTTAAGGAGATATTTGCAGAAAATCGGCACTGATGTCTACAGCGCATGCACGCCGTAGACAATGGCGTAGGCGCACTGAGCGCGCCGGGTCTTGAATGCGAGTCTGCCGGAAAGTGCTGGAAATGCGCGCATGTGCGGGGAACGTGACGGTTCCGCGCGCATGCATGGGAGTGACGTCATCGCCGCTCCGGCCAGTCACAGCGCCGTAGCGGCGATACCCGGAAGTTACTCCGGGTATCATGGCGGCAGCGGCGGAGGAGTAGAACAAGGGTCGGTGCGGGGTCTTCGACCTAAGGTAAGTAATTGATAATGAGCTAGTATGCTAGTCATACTAGCTCATTATGCCTTTGCCTTGCAGGTTTTTTATAAATTTTTTGGGGTATACAACGGCTTTAATGATTAATCATGCAGCTCTATGTCCGTGTCGGGTCGATACTACAGTTGTCTTCTTTTATTTTTTTATTGCTAATACAGAAAATGCCGCACTTTAAGTTGACGACGCAAGCCTACTGCAAGATGATGCTGCACGGCGCCAAGCACGCGGCCTGCGCTATGAACGGCGTTCTGGTGGCCGAGAAGCTCCGGCGCAGAGAGAGCCAACACCAGGTCCTGTTTGTGGACTGCATTCCGCTCTTCCATGGGACCATTGCGCTCTCCCCGGTGCTGGAGGTGGCTTTAACCCTGGTGAGAGAATCTTCCAACTTTCCACTAAACTTATCACCCCGACATTTCATATTCCTGATACCATGTACTTGTATGAGAGCGTCTCCTTTGTATGAAATCTCTGGTGATCTGCACAGCGGTGCGAATCGCATGCAATGTCTAACATCGCATCAGTGTGAACTCGGGGCTGAGACCTCGTCTTTCTGATCGCCTGTTTTTCTTATTTGTAGATTGATACTTGGTGCAATGAGAACGGTTATGTGATCGCTGGGTACTACCAAGGCAACGAACGTCTCAAAGATAACAGGTGGGTTCAGATCACATTCTATGCAGCTCTCCACCCTCCACCTCTTCTACCCTCCCTGCTTTTTACCTCTTTTATAGAACATTGGGCTTTATTTACTAAAGGCAAAGCCACTTTGCACTACAAGTGCACCTGGAACTGCAGCTGCTGTAGATCTGAGGAAAATAAACAGCATTTTTGCTTGCACATGATTAAATGATAAAATCGGCAGAGCCTCCCCTCATTTTTAGATCTTCCCCCTCATTTTTAGATCTTCCCCCTCATTTTTAGATCCCCCCCCCCCCCCCCCCCCCCCCCCCGATTTTTTGGATCTTTCCCCCCTCATTCTTGGATCTTTCCCCCCTCATTCTTGGATCTTTCCCCCCTCATTCTTGGATCTTTCCCCCTCATTCTTGGATCTTTCCCCCCTCATTCTTGGATCTTTCCCCCCTCATTCTTGGATCTTTCCCCCCTCATTCTTGGATCTTTCCCCCCTCATTCTTGGATCTTTCCCCCCTCATTCTTGGATCTTTCCCCCCTCATTCTTGGATCTTTCCCCCTCTCTGTCATTCTTGGATCTTTCCCCCCTCATTCTTTGATCTCATTCTTGGATCTTTTCCCTCATTCTTGCATCTCATTCTTGGGTCTTTCCCCCTCATTCTTGGGTCTTTCCCCCCTCATTCTTGGGTCTTTCCCCCTCATTCTTGGATCTCATTCTTGGATCTTTCCCCTCATTCTTGGATCTCATTCTTGGATCTTTCCCCTCATTCTTGGATCTCATTTTTGGGTCTTTCCCCCTCATTTTTGGGTCTTTCCCCCTCATTCTTGGATCTTTCCCCCTCATTCTTGGATCTTTCCCCCTCATTCTTGGATCTTTCCCCCTCATTCTTGGATCTTTCCCCCTCATTCTTGGATCTTTCCCCCCTCATTCTTGGATCTTTCCCCCTCATTCTTGGATCTTTCCCCCTCATTCTTGGATCTTTCCCCCTCATTCTTGGATCTTTCCCCCTCATTCTTGGATCTTTCCCCCTCATTTTTAGACCTTTCCCCTCATTTTTAGATCTTTCCCCTCATTCCCCTCATTTTTAGATCTTTCCCCTCATTCCCCTCATTTTTAGATCTTTCCCCTCATTCCCCTCATTTTTAGATCTTTTCCCTCATTTTTAGATCTTTTCCCTCATTTTTAGATCTTTTCCCTCATTCTCCTAATTTTTAGACCCCCCCCCCCCCTAATTTAAGATCTTCCCCCTCAGATCTAAAGTGACTGCACTTCCAAGTGCACTTGTAGTGCAAAGTGGATTTGCCTTTAGTAAAAAACCCCCAATGTCCCAACATTTTTTTTGCCAGCATGGAAATAAGTAGCTAACGTTTGTGTTTCAGTCCTAACCAGGTTGCAGAGAAAATCGCTACACGAATCGCTGAGGGTTATAGTGATGCTGCTCTGATAATGGTACTGAAATCATCTTTGTATCTATATTACAAATCTTTGGCTACTTCAATTTTTATGTGCACACCTATTGGCCATCAAGTTATGTGCACTGCATTGGGGGGGGCAACTTGGAGGCTCAGGACTGATCACATCATGCACTGATGTCCTAAAGCCTAAAATACAAAGTCATTATTTAAAGGTATGGGAACACGTATGGATAGATATCTTTATTCACTGGCCACTTGGTTACACCTGTTCAATTGCTTGGTAACACAAATTGCTAATCAGCCAATCACATGGCAGCAACTCAGTGCATTTAGGCATCTAGATGTGTTAAAGACGACTTGTCAAAGTTTAAACCGAGAATCCGAATGGGGAAGAAAGGGGATTTAAGCGGCTTTGAATGTGGCATGGTTGTTGGAGGCAGACGGGCTGGTTTGACTATTTAAAAAACTGCTGATCTACTGGGATTTTCACACACAACCATCTCTCGGGTTTACAGAGAATGGTGAGGAAAAGAGAAAATATGCAGTGAGCGGAAGTTGTGTGGAGGAAAATGCCTTGTTTATGTCAAAGGTCAAAAAAAACTTGATTTGAATCGTGAATCTACTTTTATTTTTTATTTTTTTTAAATCGCAGATTTTTTTTGGGGGGGGGGGGCCCAAAATCGCCCAGCTCTAGTTCCAACCCAGTACTAGCAAGGTGTAAGGCCTCGTACAGACGAGGGGACCGTGGGGACCGCCGGACCGTTTCCAGCGGAGATTCCTCCTCCGGATTTTGATCCGATGGCTTGTACTCACCGTCGGATCAAAATCCGCACGGAATACATCCGCGGTGACGTGTTGCACCGTCGCCGCGACGATGGAAGGCAAGTACTTCCACGCATGCGTCTAATCATTACGACGCATGCGAGGGAGGGGAGCGGACGGATTGATCCGGTGAGTCTGTACAGACGATCGGATCAATCCGCTGGACACGATTCAAGCAGATAGATTTCTTAGCATGCTAAGAAATTTCTATTCGCTTGAAATCGATCGGCCGGACGAATCTCCGCAGATAAATATCCGCTAGGCCATACAGACGACCGGATTTGTCCGCTGGAACTGATCCGCGGATCAATCCCAGCGGATAGATCCGGTCGTGTGTACGAGGCCTAATGGATAATACAGTGGCCGGTGTGTGTATTTTATATATATATATATGTGTGTATGTATGTATGTATGTGTGTGTGTGTGTGTGTGTGTGTGTGTGTAATATATATATATATATATATATATATATATATATATATATTGTGTGTGTGTGTGTGTGTGTGTGTGTGTGTGTGTATAATCCTAACATTTTCTGCACTAAACATTCTCCACGGCTTATCTCCCTTTAAATCTGTTTTCTCAATAGGTGGACAATGCAAAGTTCACAGTGGAATCCCTAGTCCCTTCAATCCATGTGTATGAGCACCACGACAACCGATGGAAAGCTAAAGACACACATGAGTTAGTATTGACCTACACCCCTCCCCCTCCCAGTGCTGCATTGTAATCGCACTTTGATTGCAGTCTGTATGGAACCACCAATATAACAGCCGGCAGTAAGTGTCTCTTTTTTTTTTACAACTTGCTGTTGAGTTTTTTTTCCTTTTACTTTTCCCAGGGAAGTGTTTGAGGACTGGCCAGAAGCTCAGAGGATCACCGCCTCCCTCATGGACAGCCGATCCTACGAGACTCTGGTGGATTTTGACGGCCATCTTGATGACTTGCGGAACGACTGGACCAACCCTGAGATCAATAAGGCGATCATCCATCTATGCTGAGGTCAGTCGGTCATCCGTCGGCCCGAGCTATGCAAGGTGATGCTGGGATGTGGAAAAGGTCACACAGGGAACTTCTTTTACCACATTTTGGAGGTGCCGCTCCAGACGGCGAAACGATGGGAATGCCGCAGACTGGCAGGAAACCACCCGATTTTTACATCCGTCCGTGTCCTAAAGAGCGGAGAACCAGCCTGTACTTCTTAAAGGACTTCAAAATAATTTTTCTATGATCTCCAAAAAGTTTAATTTTTAAGCGGGTTCTCCCAACTCCCCATCCCCCGAGGCGGGAAGTTTGGGAGGCAAAGTTAATCCTAATGTTGTAGTTTAATTATCTGTTTGTATTGATGAGAATTTGAAATAATCCCTCACCGCTGGTAATCACATGGTCTTAATATTGGATCCTAGGCTCGGAGTTTTTGAAATTATGGTTGTATTTTACACAAAACAGAAATAGACATTTATTTAAGATGGGCTGCTGGGACTTTTAATGCGGCCAACATCAATCCTATTCTAGAAAAGTCTTTTATATGGAGAGAATATCGCTACTTGGCTGCCGCAGGTTCTTAATCATCCCCCATGTTATATTTATAAAGCTTTGTGTTGACTTTGAGGATTGCGGCCTTCTGTCCCCCCCCCCCATTACCCCTTTTCCTTCTCTGTTGCAGTTCTGTCCTGTCTGAGCCCCACACAAGTCTTACACTGAGCGTCAGATCACGTTTGTTTTCCTTCTAGAAAATAAAATGAACTAATCTCACATTTCATGTTCCCTTCTCTCTCTCTTTCTCTGGCTAATTTAGATAAATTCTAATCTCGAAGAGTAATTCCCTGGATTGTTTTTAAAATTGGACCATTGCTGATTGTTTGAGATCCTTCTTTAGAAAGAGTAGAAAAGCCTATCTCCTGCCAGCATGCTACAGAGAAGGATCCTGGCTCTGCAGAGGTCCCACGCGTTGCCTGAAGCCCTGTACACACGATAGGTTAACCAGAGGACCGTTGTCTTAGGTTAACCAATGAAGCTGACTGATGGTCCGTCACGCCTACACGCCATAGGTTAAATAACCGATCGTGTCAGAACGCGGTGACGTAAAACACAACGACGTGCTGAAAAAAACAAAGTTCAGTGCTTCCAAGCATGCGTCGACTTGATTCTGAGCATGCGTGGGTTTTTAACCGATGGTCGTGCCTACTAACGATCGGTTTTGACCTATCGGTTAGGAATCCATAGGTTAATTTTAAGGCAAGTTGGCTTTTTAACCTATGGGGCCCACACATGATCGGTTTTGACCTATGAAAATGGTCCATCAGACCGTTGTCCTCTTGTTTAACCTATCGCGTGTACGAGGCCTGAGTCAGACCTATGGCCAGGGGCAGTATCTACCGTGAGGCCAACAAGGCGTTTGCCTCGGGTGGCATTTTTCCCCAGGCAGAATTCGCTCTTTAACCACTTCAAGTCGCTGGACTTTTAGTGGTTGTACCAGGATGATCCCTGTAGGCATCACCTCCGTTATTTATTTATTTGATTTTTTAAGAACCAGCAGCCGGTGTTCTGCCGAGCTGGTTCCTCCTATCGATATGGTCCCCTCCGGGGTGCGCAGGTGCAATCTGAGGCGAAGGAAATCTCCGAGTGGGAAAAGCTGTAGACGAGCTCGCTCCCGGTGCCTGATTATAGACGCCGCCGATGCTTGGTAATACACAACGCTCTATACAGGAAGGGGCGGATGTGATATTGAGCAGTCCTTTTTTGGGGGGATGGTTTTCTTAATAAAATAGACGTCTTGCTGTATAGAGCGGCGTGGATAACCAATCAAAAAAACACTGCTCAATATCACATCCGCCCCTCGCTGTGTAGCGCGGCGTGTATCATCAGGCATCGGGAGCAAGCTCGTTTAAGCTGACAATCAGCTGTTGAGGCTCGAAGATTTCCATGGCATCCTATTGCACATGCCCCGCGCCTGTGCAGTCGAGGCAGGAACCTATCCAATGGAGGAACCAGCTCGTCAAGACACCGGCTCTTTTGTCATCGTCATTCCCCTCTGGCCATAGGTCTGACTCAGGCAACGCGTGGGACCTCTGCAGAGCCAGGATCCTGTTGTAAAAAATAATAAAAAAGAAAAGAAAAAACACACTGACATGGTCCACCCCCCCCCTTAAAAAAAAGAAAGCATTATAAATAAAAAAAAATTAAAAACAAAATAAAACTACTGCCACATGTGCAACTGTCACATGAGATTCAAAAAAAGTATCGGTATTCGGTATCGGCGAGTACGTGAAAAAAAGTATCGGTACTTGTACTCGGTCTTAAAAAAAGTGGTATCGGGACAACCCTAAAAAGAAAGTGGGGAGAAGGAAGGTGGGAAGAGTGGAAAGTGGCCATTGTATATTACAATGGCCGGCCCTCTGGCCAGGATTCCAAAATTCCTCTGGTCCTAGCCAAAAGACTCGGCCCTTAGAGGCAGGTGTGAAAAAAGTGTGTGTGGTGACATGACCAAGGTGCCAATACTCAAAGTGCCCCTCAACACTTGTGCAAGTACGGCACCCCTGGACTGCCACTCCAGGGGCACAATCACCACAGGCTTTTCTCTCAACCCTGACCCACAGCCCAGACCGATGCATCTCCACCCCAGACAGGAAGGTATCGGAACAAGTAGGAGCTTATGGAGAGGGTAAATCGGCGAAACCTCAACCATTGCTCCCACCTAATTATATTTGGCGGTACCGACCAATTCCCCTCAATAACACCGAAAAGGGGCATGCTTTCCCAACCCGAAAAAAATGAAAGGGGCGGGAACTACACAAATCTAGGCCAGGGACCCGGCCCTCTGCCAAGACGCAATGGTTCTCCATCCTCATCAGGAAGCTTTTGCCATTACGCCAACAGGCTTTGCATATGCCACCGCCATCTCTTTCCACCTCGCCGTGTACTAGGGACGGTTAGCATAGCGCCACCTCGTGGCAACTGATAAGAACAGATACTACACTTGATCTTAGCCAAAAGGCAGAGAAGACAGCAGTATTGTCAGTCTGGGGGGGGGGGGGGGGGGGGGGTAGTTTTAGTGGTACTAGAAGATTTAGCTACACTAGCAAATTGAAGCCAAACTCCAGCACACACTGCAGTTACAGCAAAACGTTTTTTTTCCTTTCAGTGCAGTGCTGGAGGAGCTCCTCTAAGGGTATTTGTTCAGTGTAAAAATTACAACATACAGGGGTTGATTTACTAAAACTGTACAAAATCTTGTGCAGCTGTGCATGGTGGCCAGAAACGAACATTGCATTCTTGGATGTGGCGGCTGCATTCGTTTTTTTTTTTTTAGACTCTCTTTCCTATATTTTCACCTAGTGCACCAATCAGAAAGTCTATTGTTTTTTTGTTTTGTTCAACAGAACAAGCTCTACTGCAAATGTAGCAGTTAACGTGTTGAAATAAACCATTTACAACAAACAGGGGTGTTTACAATGAGCAGCCTGTATATAAAAGGAGGACTTTATCAATCGATCCCTTGACAGTCGACGCTGTGGATTGGGGGCGAGAGCCCTTGGCATTTTTCCGCAGTGTAGGACTGCTGGCCCTGCATTGTACGTAATGATGTCATAGGAAGGGGGGTGGGAAACTATGCAAACGCATATGTGGGACTTTAAATGAAGCACATGTCTGCGCTTCAATCCCTGGTACGAATATAGAATACATAATGATGTCATAGCTGTGACTGCCGCATGGAGCGCTGAAGAGTTTAGGCTTTGGGTTACTGGTCACATGGAAGGCGGAGCCAAGCCAAACTCTGATCATTGCACATAAATACCGTATATACTCGAGTATAAGCCAAGTTTTTCAGCACAATTTATTTGTGATGAAAATGCCCCCCTCGGCTTTTTTGGCGCCTGATCTCCCGGACTTTGGGGACTCGGTACCGTCCGGGGGACCTACGGCCGGGGAGCACCAATTTTTCAAAGCCGGATACCCCTTCCATAGACTCCCATGTTAAACGGTAATTTCTCTGGTGACTTTGGGGACCCGGTACCGGCCGGTCGTAGGTTCTTTGAAAGGGGAACTTGGCACACATGTAGCCCCATTTCTCCTCTACAAGTGTGCAAAGTTTGTTGTCTGGGAGACCTGCGGCCGGGGAGCACTGATTTTTCAAAGCCGGGCACCCCTTCCATAGACTCCCATGTTTAAATGTCAGTCTAGTCATGGGCACAGCGAGGCATGCACATGGGCACAGCGAGGCATGGGCACAGTGAGGCATGGACACAGTGAGGCATGCACATGGGCACAGTAAGGCATGCACATGGCCACAGTGAGGCATGCACATGGCCACAGTGAGGCATGCAAAATGGCCAAAGTGAGGCATGCACATGGGCACAGTGAGGCATCGACACAGTGAGGCATGCACATGGACACAGTGAGGCATGCACATGGGCACAGTGAGGCATGCACATGGGCACAGTGAGGCATACACATGGGCACCCTAGGCTTATACCCGAGTCAATACGCTTTCCCAGTTTTCTGTGGTAAAATTAGGTGCCTCGGCTTTTATTCGGGTCGGCTTATACTCAAGTATATATGGTAAGCGTTTTACCGAGACCGTGCTGGGGGGGGGGGGGGGGACACCACTGCAGGGAAATTCTGACTGGCCCCCGGAGTTCTGCTTTAGGTGCAGCATGCTGAATCACGTGTCAGCAATTTATATAAAACAATACAGACATGAAAGGTTCCTTCTGATGGAAAATAATGAATTGGAATCTTTTGTCATCAACGCTTTGGATGAGAAAAAAACAAAAGTGGCAATGCTATATGAGAAATACAAATATTTAATTATTATTAACACGAGTTCAAATAAAAGAAAAATAAGTGGAGGGATTGCTCAGAGCGTCTGTATAAAAAGGGAAACCTGCTGAATTTTATTTTATTTTTTTACCTAGGAAGACAATGCAGACAGAAACGTCCTCCTTTGTATGCTGGACTCTACTGCACGCCTGTCTAACTGCTGGAAAAATGGGCGTGTACTCTGCTGCCCTCTTCTGGTGATTATTCAGAATACAGTCTTGTGATTTACGGTACTAGCAAGTACAGTATGTGACCCGGGTATAGAAAATATATAGATAGATAGAGATATCTCTATCTATATATATATATCTCTATCTATCTCTCTATCTATCTATCTATCTATCTATCTATCTATCTATCTATCTATCTATCTATCTATCTATCTATATATATATATATATATATATATATATATATATATAATTTTTTTTTTTTCCTCTGTGTTACTTGTGTTTTTATATTTATATTATTTATTTATTTATTTATTTTCTTTCTCTAATTTTTTATTTTTTATATAAATAACAAGGGGCCATTTTTCAGTACAAGAACGGGTCTAGGGTAGAATAAAGGAACTTCCATAATACTCAGGGAACACTTACCCCCCACCCGTTCACACTGATGCAACTTGTCATGCGATTTGACAGTTCCAAATCGCATGGCAAGCCACGGCCTATTTCCGGCAATGGAAATGTTCATTTAACCCGCTACTTATGTTGCAATGATTTTGAATAAAAAGGTTCCTGGACTTGATGATTTCATTGCAACTTGCATAGACTTCTGTTAAATGACGTCACAAGCCGCAATGAAATCAACAGTGAAAATCGCAGTAGCGCATCTTCAAAGCCGCACCGGTGTGAGCTGGGACTTGAGCCTTGTACAGACACCCCCCCCCCCCCCCACAGACCTCAAAACAGCAGATGCACACAGCGCGGGCTCCTCCTCCTCTGTGGATGTAAACAGAGATGAGGGGGTACAGGGAAGCGGGCAGTGTTAGTGGTGCCGCTACCCACGGCTGTCACCCCTCTGGCAGGTGTCACCCGGGTGCGGCCCGCACACCCGCCTAGCAACGCCACTGACAAGGTAATATCTGGGTTTACAAAGGATTTGTTGCTCATAAAGTGGATTTATATCCTTTGAGGTTATCGAGGAATATATTTCAGTGACTGGCCGGAGTGAGGATTTTAGTGATCGCGGGCTGAAGTTTTGTTGATCGGTTTCTTGGAGGAACTTCAGTCTAACGTCCCATGACTCCGGATGTACACAATCGGGGCTCTGAATCTTATCTGCACATATTTAATTTTCCAGCCTGCGATTTCCTGGCAGACTCGCCGTTTCCCTAAAAGCGATGGCTGAGATTACACGCCGCGTGCAGCTCTGTGCCGGAGAGTCAGGTGCGAGCGTGCGAAGGCACAACGGCAGCAAATGAAACCAATCGGTGAACAGCCAACCCCATCCAGCAAGCATGGCAGCTGCGCTTAAGTTCCACTTCATCCAATAGACTTTTCTATTATCCTAGATAGAGATGAGCAGTGGAATGGAGTGCGAGTCTTATGCCGCGTACACACAGAGGGCTGAATTCAAGAAGCAATTGCGCCTGTGTAACCATAGTTACACAGCGCAATTGCTTACTTGCCCCGGCGTAACGAGTGCTCCTGATTCAGGAACCTCGTTACGCCGACTGCAGCCTAAGATATGCGTGGCATAAGGCTCTTATGCCCGCATATCTTAGGCTGCATTCTTGCGATGGCCGCTAGGGGGCGTTCCCGTTGTGCTCAGCGTATAGTATGCATATTGCATACTAACGCCGATTCACAACGTTGCGCGAGCCCTGCGTACGCAGTTTACGTCGTTTCCGTACGGCGGTTTTTGCGTAAGGCTGCCCCTGCTATTAGCAGGGGCAGCCAGTGTTACGTATACCCGTCGTTCCCGCGTCGCGAAATTTGAAATTTACGTCGTTTGCGTAAGTAAATCGTGAATGGCGCTGGACGCCATTCACGTTCACTTTGAAGCAAATGACGTCCTTGCAACGTCATTTGCCGCAATGCACGTCGGGAAAGTTTCCCGACGGAGCATGCGCACTACGCTCAGCGCGGGAACGCGCCTAATTTAAATGATTCCCGCCCCCTACGGGATCATTTAAATTGCACGCGCTTGCCGGCGCGCCCACGCAATTTACGGAGCTTCTGCTCCGTGAATCGAGGGCAGCGCAAAAAAATTGCGGGGGCGCAGGGCAAAAACGTAAAAAAAACGCAATTATACCTGAATCTGGCCCAATGAGATTATCGGGTGAATGATCGAGGAGTAGACATTGTCCTGGCGACAGTATGAATAAACAGCGCAGGAATTCCTCCCACTGAAATAGTGCCCCATCGTTGGTGTCAGTGGGAGGAATAGTGCCCCATCATTGGCGTCAGTGGGATGGTTGGTGCCAGTGGAAGTAATAGTGCCCCATCATTGGTGTCAGTGAGAGAGAAATAGTTCACCATCATTGGTGTCAGTGGAAGGAATAGTGCCCCATCATTGGTGTCAGTGGGAGGAATAGTGCCCCATCATTGGTGTCAGTGGAAGGAATAGTGCCCCATCATTGGTGTCGGTGAGAGGAATAGTGACCCATCATTGGTGTCAGTGGAAGGAATAGTGCCCCATCATTGGTGCCAGTGGAAGGAATAGTGCCCCATCATTGGTGCCAGTGGAAGGAATAGTGCCCCATCATTGGCATCAGTGGAAGGAATAGTGCCCCATCATTGGTGTCAGTGGGAGGAATAGTGCCCCATCATTGTTGTCAGTGGGAGGAATAGTGCCTCATCATTGGTGTCAGTGGAAGGAATAGTGCCCCATCGTTGGTGTCAGTGGGAGGAATAGTGCCCCATCATTGGTGTCAGTGGAAGGAATAGTGCCCTGTCATTGGTGTCAGTGGGAGGAATAGTGTCCCATCATTGGTGTCAGTGGGAGGAATAGTGCCTCATTATTGGTGTCAGTGGGAGGAATAGTGCCCCATCATTGGTGTCAGTGGGAGGAATAGTGCCCCATCATTGGTGTCAGTGGGAGGAATAGTGCCTCATTATTGGTGTCAGTGGGAGGAATAGTGCCCCATCATTGGTGTCAGTGGGAGGAATAATGCCTCATCATTGGTGTCAGTGGGAGGAATAGTGCCCCATCATTGGTGTCAGTGGGAGGAATAGTGCCCCATCATTGGTGTCAGTGGGAGGAATAATGCCTCATCATTGGTGTCAGTGGGAGGAATAGTGTCCCATCATTGGTGTCAGTGGGAGGAATAGTGCCCCATCATTGGTGTCAGTGGGAGGAATAGTGCCCCATCATTGGTGTCAGTGGGAGGAATAATGCCTCATCATTGGTGTCAGTGGGAGGAATAGTGCCCCATCATTGGTGTCAGTGGGAGGAATAGTGCCTCATCATTGGTGTCACTGGGAGGAATAGTGCCCCATCATTGGCGTCAGTGGGAGGAATAGTGCCCCATTGTTGGTGTCAATGTGAGAAATAATGCCTTGTGGATGTCAGTAACAGGAATTATATCCCATTCTTGGTGTCAGTGGGAGGAAAAGGGCTGGAAAATGGCAAGCAAAGGGCTGCATCCGGCCCCAGGGCCGCAGTTTGGAGACCACAGACATGGGGCGTCAAAGTTGTCTGTGATCTGGTGCACCTCCATCCCCAACATGAAAATATACACCGCACCATACATTATCCCCGGGACTGATCTCTCGACACGTTTCGTCAATCTCTGCTGACTTCCTCAGGATCAGATGTGACCGTAACCCCCACCTCTGCAGCTGTAGCACCTTCCACCCTTCTACAAAGACTTGTATGCGGCTCAGGATTGCCGACGCGCTTGCCGCATGCTTGTTCTAGATGAGAAGCTCAAAGTTTGGAAGGCAAGAGACTGCCAGAAAGCAAGCATTTTCTGAAGGGGCGGCCCCCATACTCCTCCTAAGCACAGGGTTCCTGGAAGTGGGCCGCCCCCCACAGATGTTTCGTCCTCTGGATAAGGACGTGTTCTCACCTATCGCTGTGTTACAATCCGCCCTCTGAAGACCTTCAGGGCTGTTAAACTTTAACTATATTTTTGGATTTGCGCTGCATTCCTGGGGGGGGGGGGAGGGGGTCACAGAACACGTAATGCAGTCAGACGTTCCACAACAGTAAATATTACGGAATATCAGCCCGGGATTGCTTCCAGGAAGGGGGGGTCACCGCCGTGACGCTGACTCCACCCTCCCAAACTGCTTCGCGACCGTCAATGCTAGTAAAACAGGCAAATACAGAATTGATGTACATACAGTGCGCACCCAACCCAGAAGACTGAGGACAGACTGTGAGCATAGGCGTGCGCACAGGGGGCCAGATTCAGGTAGATCCGTGCAATATTTGCGTGGGCAAAGGGCAACGATTTTTGCTCTGCGCCCACGCAAATATTTTGAAATGCCCGCGATTCACGGAGCAGTAGCTCCGTAAATTGCGCGGGCGATATGCTAAATAGCCCGGCGTAAGGGCGCCTAATGTAAATGATCCCGCCGGGGGCGGGAATCATTTAAATTAGGCGCGCTCCCGTGCCGAGCGAACAGCGCATGCTCCGTCGGGAAACTTTCCCGACGTGCATTGCGGCAAATGACGTCGCAAGGACGTCATTTGCTTCTAAGTGAACGTGAATGGCGTCCAGCGCCATTCACGATTCACTTACGTAAACGACGTGAAATTTAAATTTCACGAGCGGGAAGGGCGGCTATACTTTAGCATTGGCTGCCCCTGCTACAGCAGGAGCAACCTTGCGCTAAAGTCGCCGTACGGAAACTCCGTACCTTGCGTGCGCAGGGCCCGCGCAACTTTTGTGAATCGGTGGTAGTATGCAATTTGCATACTATACGCCGATCACAATGGCCGCGCCCCCTAGCGGACAACGCAAGAATGCAGCCTGAGATATGAAGGCATAAGGAGGCTTATGTCTGTCATATCCTAGGCTGCAGTCCGCGTAGCGATGTTCCTGAATCAGGGGCATTCGCTACGCGGGAGCAAAACAGCTATTGCGCCGCGCAACCTATGGTTGCGCGGGCGCAATAGCTTCTTGAATCTGGCCCAGGGTGTGCCAGGTGTGCCTGGGCACACCCTAATCACCCTGTGGTGCGCAGATTTCCCCTGCTGCTTGGCTGCAAGGAAAAGGGACCGGAGAATCTCTGTCCTCAGTCCCTTTCTTTTTCTCCAAAGTGAGACATCATGGACCTGTTGGGGCCAGATTCACAAAGAGATACGACGGTGTATTATCTACAGATACACCATCGTATCTCTGACTTACACTGGTCCTATCTATGCGCCTGATTCATAGAATCAGATACGCATAGATAGGGCTGAGATCTGACAGTGTTACAATGTGTTACACTGTCGGATCTTTTTTTCAATTTAAAAATGGCGCCGGGGGCGTTCCCGCTGATTTACGATAAATAATATGTAAATCAGCGAGATACGCAAATTCACGAACGTACGCGGACCCGTCGCAGTGTTCTTACGTCGTTTCCGTAGCGGTTTTCCCGTCGTATACTTACCCCTGTTTTTAGCAGGCGCAGCCAATGTTAAGTATAGCCGGCGTTCCCGCGTCGAATTTGAATTTTCCAACGTCGTTTGCGTACGCCGATTCACGAACACGCGCGTCGCAAGTCCCGCTCACGTCGAAACCACTGACGTCCTAGTGTCGTCAGTGGGAGCAATGCACGCCGGGAAATTCCCCGGACGGCGCATGCGCATTTAAATCGGCGCGGGAACGCGCCTGATTTAAATAGTACACTCCCCTAGCCGCGGAATTTGAATTCCCGCCGGGGGATTTAGGATCCGCCGCCGCAAGTTTGGAGGTAAGTGGTTTGTGAATTAGCCACTTGCCTCCTAAACTTGCGGGAGCGGATCTTAATTCACGTAGATCGAGCGGATCTATAGATCCGCTGAGCTACGTGAATCTGGCCCCTGGTATTTCACCAAAGCCCCCCCAATGGGGCTCAGAAAAAAAATTGTAAAAAAAATAAAATAATAATAATAAAAAAAAAATAATAATAATAATAAAAAAAATAATAATACATTAAAAAAATTATAATAATAATAAAAAAAAATTAAAAATAATAATCATAATAATAATAATAAAAAAAAATGTAAAAAAAAATAATTAATAATAATAATAAAAAAAATATTATTAATAATAATAATACATTTAAAAAATAATAATAAAAAAATGTAAAAAAAATAAATAATAATAATAATTAAAATAATTAAAAATAAAAATAATTAAAAAAATGTATAAAAAAATAAAATTGTAATTAAAAAAAACTACTGACACCAACCTCTGCCCCACTGAAACTGTCCATGGCCCTGCTGCCCTATTTATATTTAGACACAGGCATGTATGTTTGAGCTTTGGGGTGCACACCCTAATGCAATAGGCTGCGCACACCTATGACTGTGAGTACAGGGTGTCATGGCCCCGCCCCCATGATCTCCCAGTGGAGTGATACCGATAGAACTCTCTATCATATAGGACTTGCTCTCCGACAAAGAGGAACCAAAGCCTCGCATGTCTGTCCAAAAGACACGGAAAAGTTGGGTAAAAATAAACAGAATAAAATACAACTGGGTGGGGGCTTTAAGGGGGTGCGAAACAAAATCCTCTATCTCCAAAAATAATCCATTCACTACTCAATGGCCCTGTTATCTATTTTTTATTTAATCAGAGTTCCACCCAAAAGTGAAACCCCTGCTTATCTATCACCCCCCCCCCCCCCCCGGTGCCTTTTATGGGGAAGGGGGGAACGGGTACCCTTCCCCACTTCCGGGAGACAGCACCCCCGGAAACTCGGCCCCCCTCCTGATTCCTCCGTCCCTGGGCCAGTTAGAAAGCGCAGCGCGCTTGGCGCATGCGCAGTAGAGGACCGTCTGTGAAGCCGAATTGCCCCCTCCCCGCAAAAAAAAATACCCTCCTAGCACAAATCCTTCACCTCTCAAATTTCCCCTCCGAGTACACTTTCTCCCCCACTACAAATCTCCAAATCCCTCTACTAGCACAAATATATCCCCTTCTAGCACGTATCCCCAATTATCCCTACTAGCACGACACCCCCCCCCCCCAATTATCCCTACTAGCACGACACCCCCCAATCATCCCTACTAGAACGACACCCCCCCCAATCATCCCTACTAGCACGACACCCCCCCCCCCCCAATCATCCCTACTAGCACGACACCCCCCAATCATCCCTACTAGAACGACACCCCCCCCAATCATCCCTACTAGCACGACACCCCCCCCCCCAATCATCCCTACTAGCACGACACCCCCCAATCATCCCTACTAGAACGACACCCCCCCCCAATTATCCCTACTAGCACGACACCCCCCCAGTCATCCCTACTAGCAAAAAGCCCCCCCATTCCCCCTCCTAGCACGGCACCCCCCCCCCAATCATCCCTACTAGCACGACACCCCCCCAATCATCCCTACTAGCAAAAAGCCCCCCCCATTCCCCCTCCTAGCGCGACACCCCTCAATCATCCCTACTAACACGACACCCCCCCAATCATCCCTACTAGCAAAAAGACCCCCCCACCCCCCATTCCCCCTCCTAGCATGACACCCCCCCAATCATCCCTACTAGCCCAACACCCCCTCAATCATCCCTACTAGCACGACACCCCCCAAATCATCCCTACTAGCAAAAAGATCCCCCACCCCCCCATTTCCCCTCCTAGCACGACACCCCCTCAATCATCCCTACTAGCACGACACACCCCCAATCATCCCTACTAGCACAAATCCCCCCATTCCCCCTCCTAGCATGACACCCCCCCAATCATCCCTACTAGCACAAATCCCCCCACCCCTCCCATTCCCCCTCCTAGCACGAACCCCCCCCCCCCCCCAATCATCCCTACTAGCACAAATCTCCTCCCACCCCCTCCCATTCTTCCTCCTAGCATGACACCCCCCAATCATCCCTACTAGCAAAAAGCCCTCCCATTCCCCCTCCTAGCACGACCCCCCCCCAATCATCCCTACTAGCACAAATCCCCCCCCTCCCATTCCCCCTCCTAGCATGACCCCCTCCTCCCCCCAATCATCCCTACTAGCACAATCACCCCTCTAAAAAAGAAAAAAGCACTAATCTGCACAATTACCCCCCCGAAGCACAAATTACTCCCCCTCTTCCCAGTACAAATCCCCCCCACACACTGCTGAAATCCCCTCGCCCCCTTAGTACAAATAATTTCCCACTCCATACCCTAAATATCCCCAGCACAATTGCCCCCCCCCCCCCCAAGAAAAAAAAATCACCCCTCCTAGCAGAAATCCTCCACCCCTTGAATTTCCCCTCAAAGTACACGTTCTCTTTCCTCACCCCCCACTCCAAATCTCCCCTCCTGGCACAAACATCCCCCCATTCCCCTTCATAACACCCCACCCCCCCCCACCTCAAATTTCCCCTTCTGGCATTTTTTCCCCCCTGCTGCCTCCCAAATTCCTCCTCCTAATGCAAATCACCTCCCCCTAAATCTCCTCGTGGTTCCCCCCCCCCCCCACCTCACAGGATACCGCAATGCCCAGGACAGCTGCCCCCCCCCCCCATTGTCCCGGCCTTTCACATCACAGAGCATGTACAGTACAGCAGTGGCCCGGATTCAGCAAGATTTGCCCCTTTTTGCGGAGGCACAGGGCAGCGTTTTTGCCCTGCGCCCCCGCAAATTATGTGCGCTGCGCGCAATTCACGGAGCAGTAGCTCCGTAAATTGCGTGTGCGCTCTTTAAAATTGCCCTGCGTAAGGGTGCCTAATGTAAATGATCCCGTAGGGGGCGGGAATCATTTAAATTAGGTGCGCTCCCGCGCCGAGCGTAGAGCGCATGCTCCGTCATTTGCTTCCAAGTGAACGTGAATGGCGTCCAGCGCCATTCACGAATCACTTGCGCAAACGACGTGAAATTCAAATTTGGCGACGCGGGAACGACGGGTATTCTTTAGCATTGGCTGCCCCTACTATTAGAAGGGGCAGCCTTACGCTAAACACGCCGGACGGAAACAACGTAACTTGCGTACGCAGGGCTCGCTCAACATTGTTAATCGGTGTTAGTATGCAATTTGCATACTATACACTGAGCACAATGGGAACGCCCCCTAGCGGTCATCGGGTTACGCAGGCGCAATTGCTCTCTGAATCTGGGCCACTATGTATAATGTCAGGTCCACTTTAATTCGGAAAAACAATGTAACAACATGATATTTATAAAATAAAAAAGATAAAATAAACTCTGACCCCACCCCCCCAGGGGAGTGTGTTATTTGTATAGTCACTTTCTTAGATTACTAATGTATCAATAAAAGCAAAAAAAAGAAAATTCTGTCGTTGCCTAGGTTACAATAAAATTCTATTTTTGTTTCCAGTATTTATAGAATTGATTTTATTTTTCATCTCACACACACACAACATATGTCAATAAAACAAATACAAAGACGATCTGAATTGCTGCGTTCTTTTCTCTGATCGTCTTTTTATTTTTTTGCGTTGCCCTTCGCCCGCTGGGAGGAAAAAAATAAACAGAGTCACAGGAAACGGAGACTTTGTAGTTTGCCGTGCAAAAAAAAAAAAAAAAGTTTTGCAGCTCTCTGCAGCGCGAGCGGTTTACAGAGCTGTTTGTTTTTTTCTTAGCTGGTTGTTGTAATCTTATTTTCGGCAGAGCCGGCGGTTTTCTGTCGCCGTGCGCTGCTATCGTGTGACTCGCCTACTGAGTTCCGATCTGAGTGTAAAGCCAAGCATCTCACCGTGTGCCCGCCACATTGTATCTTCTCCTCCTCAGGTAGAGATCCCGCGCTTCACCGGAACAAAAAAAAAAAAATCGATCGGACGCAAGTCATATGACCTCGCACTGCGCTCTTTTTACAAGACCAGGAGACTGTTTTTTATTTTTTTTGACATGGTTGAACTATGAGGACTGATGACACCATGGGGCTGAGAGCGTCCTGTTTAAAAGGTAAGACAAAACTGCGAAAGTTGATCAGACTTGACTCATGGGCGTCCGCAGGTAGGGGCAAGGGGGGGTCAAGCAGGGCCGTCTTAATAGCATTATGGGCCCCTGGGCAAAGTAATGCTCTGGGGCCCCTACAATGATGACAGTGAAGGTAAACAGACATGAAGTAGGTAGGAGGCAGACTGCCTCCCCTTTGCATCTATCATTCTCAGTGCCATCATGGGGCCCCAATTTCGGGGCAGCGTGGGCTCAAGGACCAGCTGCTTTGGGGAAAGTGCAGGGCCCCCCATGCAGCTGGGGCCCCTGGGCAGTGCCCAGGTGTGCCCTCTCATTAAGACAGCCCTGGGGTCAAGTGCCCCTCCCCCCCCCGGAATCAGGGATTGGATCGGCACATTCAGCACAGTGGCGTCGCTATGGGTGTGCGGGCAGCCAGCAGGGTGACACCATCAAGGTGCTGGAAAGCCCCCCATCAGTGTAGTGTGACTGCGGGCTCGTTTCCTTGCTCGGTCCAGCAGAGAACTTGGCGGCGCTGTGTCAGGAGAAAAGTGAGCTGCGGGCTGTCAGATGTTTCCATAGGCGTGTGCCAGGTGTGCCCAGGCACACCCTAATCACCCTGTGCAGTATCCCCCTACTGACCTGGATCCCCTCCTTCCCCCCCACAGCACTGCCGGCTTCCCTCCTCTCCCACCTGTTTTTGCTGTGGATGTTTTAGGATGAGTGGGGGAAGGGGCCGGTAAATATGCCATTTACCGGCCCCTTCCTTCTCTAAATGAACATTGTGAGTGTTCAGTAGAGTGTGTTTGAGCTTTGGGGTGCACACCCTAATGCCAAAGGCTGCGCACACCTATGGATGTTTCCCTCGCCCCCCCCCCCCCCTTTCTCCTGTCAGGGAGAAGAGACGGCGGCTCTCACCAGATTCCCCGCCCAGCTTCCTGCCCGCTCAGTTTCTTCCCCATTGGCCATAACTGAGGGCCAATCAAAGGAGACTAGGCGAGGAGAGCATCATGGGACATGTAGTCCTGAAGGTTGGCGGCCCCATTGGCTACAGCTCGATCAACAGAGAGATTGAGAGACTGTGCTGGGTGGGAGCCAGATAGAGAGATAGAAACATGCTGCCCAGTGCCACCAGAGAGAGAGCCACGCTACCCAGCGCCAGAGAGAGAGCCACGCTGCCCAGCAATCAGAGAGAGCCACGCTACCCAGCGCCACCAGAGAGAGAGCCACGCTACCCAGCAACATCAGAGAGCCACGCTACCCAGTGCCACCAGAGAGAGAGCCACGCTACCCAGCGCCACCAGAGAGAGAGCCACACTACCCAGCGATATCAGAGAGAGCCACGCTACCCAGCGCCACCAGAGAGAGAGCCATGCTACCCATCGCCACCAGAGAGAGAGCCACGCTACCCGGCGACATCAGAGAGAGCCACGCTACCCGGCACCACCAGAGAGAGAGCCATGCTACCCAGCGCCACCAGAGAGAGAGCCAAGCTGCCCAGTGCCACCAGAGATAGAGCCACACTACCCAGCCATATTAGAGAGAGACACGCTACCCAGCGCCACCAGAGAGAGCCACACTACCCAGCGCCACCAGAGAGAGAGCCACGCTACCCGGCGACATCAGAGAGAGCCACGCTACCCAGCGCCACCAGAGAGTGAGCCATGCTACCCAGCGCCACCAGAGAGAGAGACAAGCTGCCCAGTGCCACCAGAGAGAGAGAGATACTCTGCCCAGTGCCACAGATTGGGGAAAAAAGCAGATCCCAGTGGCTCTTTACCATGTGACTAGCTGTGTCCAATCACAGTGTAAGCAGGATTTGACGGTGCCCATCAGTGCCACATATCAGTGCCGCCTCATCAATGCCTATTAGTGCCCATTAGTACACATAAGTGAAGACGAAAAAGTACTTATTTACAAAATTTTACATCAGAAACTAAGAAAAACATTTTTTTTTTATTTTCCAATGGTAATTAAATACCACCAAAAGAAAGCTCTATTTGTGTGGAAAAAAAAATGATAAAAATGTCATATGGATACATAGTTACATGTTGGTAAGGTTGAATAAAGATATCAGTCGGTCCATTTCAACCTGTGTAGGTTTGAGTGTGTAGAAAAATAATTTCCCATATCCCCGTATATTGTTTACGTTAAGATGCCCATCAAAGAGTATTTTAAAACTATCCACACTTCCTGCCAACACCACATATTGTGGAAGAGAGTTCCACATCCTTACCCCTCTGACAGTGAAAAATCCCTTACGGAGCTTAAGGTTAAACCGCTTATCTTCCACTCTCATCGTGTGGCCCCGTGGCCTCTTACACCCCCTGGGACTGAAAAGTTTAATACTTACGCTGGGATCACCGTTGAGATATTTGTAAATCGTTATCATTTCTCCTCTCAAACATCTCAGAATTAGACCCAGGAACAGGGCCAATCCTAGGGTCAGAGGCGCCTGGGTGCAGAAATATTTCTGGCGCCCACACATGGGCGTGGTCATCTTACTAACTCCTCCCCTTTACAAATGTTTCTATGGCTACGACTCAAACACAGATGCTCCCCTAAGAAGTCTTCATTAGTGTCCCCCATCAGCGTCCCCCCCCAGCAGGTGTCTCCCATCAAAGCCCCCCACAGCAGGTGTCCCCCATCAGAGTCCCCCCCAGCAGGTGTCCCCCATCAGAGCCCCCCACAGCAGGTGTCCCCCATCAGAGCCCCCCCAGCAGGTGTCCCCCATCAGAGCCCCCCCCCAGCAGGTGTCCCCCATCAGAGCCCCCCCCCAGCAGGTGTCCCCCATCAGAGCCACCCCACAGCAGGTGTCCCCATCAGAGCCCCCCCCAGCAGGTGTCCCCCATCAGAGCCACCCCACAGCAGGTGTCCCCCATCAGAGCCACCCCACAGCAGGTGTCCCCCATCAGAGCCCCCCCCAGCAGGTGTCCCCCATCAGAGCCACCCCACAGCAGGTGTCCCCATCAGAGCCCCCCACATCAGGTGTCCCCATAGATCAGTACTTGTCCAATGTATCCTTGGCGCTCTGGGAGCAGAAGCACATTACAGGGGGCGGGGCATATGTGGCATCTTTGGCTACTTGGAGGGTGGCACTCGGAGAGCATTTCTGGGAGTGTACGGGATGATTGGCAGCAGCTCTGGACACAGACAAGGAGGAGGGGGGGGAGCACTTTGGAGCTTCGGCGCCCCCACCTCTGCGGCGCCTGGGTGCGGAGCACCCCGTGCACCCTGCCTAGGATCGGCCCTGCCCAGGACAGAGCCTTGGGGTACCCCACTGACCACTCTAGGCCATTTTCAGTATATGTTATTTATCACTACCCTTTGGACATGGCCAGTTTTCTATCCAGGTACACACCCTATGGTCCATGCCTACAGACCTCAGCTTGAAGATTAAGCGTTTGTGGGGGACTGTATCAAATGCTTTTGCAAAATCCAGATTCACCACATCCACTGGCCTACTTTTGTCCAGATGGCAGCTCACTTCCTCCTAGAATGTGAATATGTTGGTTCGGCAAGAGCAACCTTTCTAAAAACCCATGCTGATTACTGCTAATGATACTGTTTTATAGCTAGATTCAGGTAGGGGTGCGCAACTTTAAGGCGGCGTAGTGTATCGTATTTACGCTACGCCGCCTTAAGTCAGAGAGGCAAGTACTGTATTCACAAAGTACTTGCCTCCTAACTTACGGCGGCGTAGCGTAAATGCGGTGGGCGCAAGTGTGCCTAATTCAAAATAGGCTGAGGGGGCGTGTTTTATGATAATTTGCTTTGACCTGCCGTGATTGACGTTTTTTTGGAACTGCGCATGCGCCGTCCGCCTCTATTACCCAGTGTGCATTGCCGGTAAGTACGCCGCACGGTCCTATTGAGTTCCACGTGGACGTAAATGACGTAAATCCCTATTCACGGACGACTTACGCAAACGACGTAAAATTTTCGAATTTCGAAGCGAGAACGGCGGCCATACTTTAACATTACTATTCCAACTATTTGATGGAATATCTTTAGGCCTGATAATGTGTTATCTGTACTGCGTCGGCCGGGCGTACGTTCGTGAATAGGCATATCTAGTGATTTATATATTCTACGCCGACCGCAATGGAAGCGCCACCTAGCGGTCAGCCTAAATATTGCACCCTAAGATAGGACGGCGCAAGCCATCGTATCTTAGATAGGTTTAAGTGTATCTCTGGAGGGCAAGTGGTTAAAAGGTGAAGGTTGCCTCTCCAGTGAAAGCTGCTGTCTACAAATACATTTTCATAACGGCTTTCCAGCTTCTGCTTTTACTTGGGATATGGGGGATGGATTGTGAAGTCATCGGGGTGCAGACAATGAGATGTTTTGTTTTGCAGTTATTTGTATTTGTTAGTAAAATGTGCGATCCATAGACTGCTATGGCACAGCCAAGAACTTTATCACAGATCCTTACCTGCTCCTGTCCTGTAGATGCGGAGACAGGCAGGTGTTTGGCAAAGGAATGAAAAATGGGCGGCTCTTCTTTTATAGTCCTGTGGGACAATGCCCCCCCACCATCCCTGCACAGGTGACACCCAGGGCCGATCCGCCCTATAGGCTCACTATGCAAGCCGCTTAGGGCCCCCGTAAAGCTGCGGAGGGCCCCCCAAATTACTAGAGGCCCCGTCTGGTGAGAAGTAATTTTCAGCCCCTCACCCTGCTTTTCAACTCGCTGGCTGCATGGGAGAAGAGCAGGGCCGTCTTAATAGCACCATGGGCCCCTGGGCAAAGTGATGCTCTGGGGCCCCTACAATGATGACAGTGCAGGTAAACAGACATCAAGTAGGTAGGAGGCAGAGTGCCTCCCCTGTGTATCTTTCACTCTCAGTGCCATCATGGGGCCCCCAATTGTGGGTGCAGCGTGGGCTCAAAGACCAGCTGCTTTGGGGAAAGTGCAGAGACCCCCCCTCCTCTCAGTACATAGACCCCCCCTCCTCTCAGTACAGAGACCCCCCTCCTCTCAGTACAGTGACCCCCCCCTCCTCTCAGTACAGAGACCCCCCCTCCTCTCAGTACAGAGACCCCCCCTCCTCTCAGTACAGTGACCCCCCCTCCTCTCAGTACAGAGACCCCCCCCTCCTCTCAGTACAGAGACCCCCCCTCCTCTCAGTACAGAGACCCCCCCTCCTCTCAGTACAGAGACCCCCCCTCCTCTCAGTACAGAGACCCCCCCCCTCCTCTCAGTACAGTGACCCCCCCTCCTCTCAGTACAGAGACCCCCCCTCCTCTCAGTACAGAGACCCCCCTCCTCTCAGTACAGAGACCCCCCCTCCTCTCAGTACAGTGGCCCCTCCCCCTCCTCTCAGTACAGTGACCCCCCCTCCTCTCAGTACAGAGACCCACCCCTCCAGGTAGTACCGACAGACACTTCCCCCCCCCCCCCTCGGGCAAGACACCCCCCCTCAGGTAGTACACTGACACTCCCCGAGCGGTGTGTCCCACGAGTGCGGGCTCCTCCTCTGTGGGTGTAAACAGAGGAGGGCCGCCGCCGGGTGTCCCAAGATGGCAGCGGCTCCGGAGCTAGGACGAAGCCGCTGCCTTTCCTAATGTTATTCCTGCGGCTCCGGAGCTAGGCCGAAGCCGCGGCCTTTCCTAATGTTATTCCTGCGGCTCCGGAGCTAGGCCGAAGCCGCGGCCTTTCCTAATGTTATTCCTGCGGCTCCGGAGCTAGGCCGAAGCCGCGGCCTTTCCTAATGTTATTCCTGCGGCTCCGGAGCTAGGCCGAAGCCGCGGCCTTTCCTAATGTTATTCCTGCGGCTCCGGAGCTAGGCCGAAGCCGCGGCCTTTCCTAGCGTTATGGTCGCGCCTCCGGAGGTAGGCCGAAGCTGCGGCCATAACGCTAGGAAAGGCCGCGGCTTCGGCCTAGCTCCAGAGCCGCAGGAATAACATTAGGAAAGGCCACGGCTTCGGCCTAGCTCCGGGGGCCATGGCAACCCGCGGATCACAGTGTGTTCCGATCCGAAGGGGGTGACCCGTTCGGAGCACAGGTTAACTGTGATCTGTTGCACCCCTAATACTAGCCCATTATGCTTTTACTTTGCAGGGAGCAAAAAAGGAAGTAGAACCCATCAGGGGCCCGGATATAGGTAGATTTGCCCCTTTCTTGCGGAGGCGCAGGGCAACGTTTTTGCCCTGCGCCCCCGCAAATTTACTGCGCTACCCGCGATTCACGGAGCAGTAGCTCCGTAAATTGCGTGTGCGCTGTGTAAATTTGCCCTGCGTAAGGGCGCCTAATGTAAATGATCCCGTAGGGGGCGGGAATCATTTAAATTAGGCGCGCTCCCGCGCCGAGCGTAGAGCGCATGCTCCGTCGGGAACCTTTCCCGACGTGCATTGCGGCAAATGACGTCGCAAGGACGTCATTTGCTTCAAAGTGAACATGAATGGCGTCCAGCGCCATTCACGAATCACTTACGCAAATTACGTCAAAATCGAACGTCAGGTATACTTTAGCATTGGTTGCCCCTGCTATTAGAAGGGGCAGCCTTACGCTAAACACGCCGTACGAAAACGACGTAAATTGCGTACGCAGGGCTTGCGCAACATTGTGAATCGGTGTTAGTATGCAATTTGCATACTATACACTGATCACAATGAGAGCGCCCCCTAGCGGCCACCGCAAGAATGCAGCCTAAGATATGCGTGGCATAAGAGCCTTATGCCACGCAGATTTTAGGCTGCAGTCGGCGATACGATGTTCCTGAATCAGGAGCATTCTTAACGCCGGGCAAGTAAGCAATTGCGCTGTGTAACCTATGGTTACGCAGGCGCAATTGCTTCTTGAATCCGGGCCAGGGTTTATTTCTTCTTTAACTTTCTAACATTCACCAACCATTCTTCAGTTTTGGGTAGACAGACCCTTTAACTCCCGAATGACCACTTTGGCTTTCCTGATACCCAGAATCCTTTGCAGCAGGGAAGATGTGCAGATGTCTGGCTGACCCTTTGTTGCCCGCCCACAGCAGAGCATCCCCCCCTCCCCTCCTTCACTGGCAGAACGAAGGGGGAAGGAAGTTGGTGATAAGTCACAATATCGATAGGAAAAATTCCAGATTAGTCATATTTATCTGAGTGCGCGATAGAAATAAAAAAAAAAAATATTGTTTCTGCCCCTCCCCCAATCTGCTCGTCTCCACCGCTCTATGATACCCTAAGAGGAAATAGGTTGGCGTGCAATGCACCATTGTGTTCTGGATGTGACCCGGCGGCCATGTGATGAAGCTTCTGCATCTTTATATGTCAGATCCACTCCGGGGAGCCATTTCTTATTGTTATCAGCAGCTATGGGGCGGTTGTCTTTGTTTCTCCCCATCCCCGGCCTGAGCTGTCCTAATGCAGAGCTGCAACATTATAGATTGGCAATGCAAATGTATTGCTGGTGTGTGAGAGATAACATTGAGAAACCCTCAGGGGAGGCGCCAAGAGGCACCATACAGGGGAGGCGCCAAGAGACACCATACAGGGGAGGCGCCAAGAGACACCATACAGGGGAGGCGCCAAGAGACACCATACAGGGGAGGCGCCAAGAGACACCATACAGGGGAGGCGCCAAGAGACACCATACAGGGGAGGCGCCCAGAGACACCATACAGGGGAGGCACCAAGAGACACCATACAGGGGAGGCGCCAAGAGACACCATACAGGGGAGGCGCCAAGAGACACCATGCAGGGGTTTAGTTACAGTGAGGGGCCATTTGCACTGTTACATGGTACCCCAATGCACTAAGGCAGGGGTCTGCAAACTATTTAGTACGAGGACAACATTATATAGTTTATAATCCCATCAGAGTCCCCCCTTACATCAGGGTCCCCATCAGAGTCCTCCCTTACATCAGTGTCCCCATCAGAGTCCCTCCCTTACATTAGGGTCCCCCATCAGAGTCCCCCCTTACTTACATCAGGGTGCCCATCAGATTCCCCCCCTTACATCAGGGTCCCCATCAGAGTCCCCCCTTACTTACATCAGGGTGCCCATCAGATTCCCCCCTTACATCAGGGTCCCCATCAGAGTCCCCCCCCTTACATCAGGGTCCCCATCAGAGTCCCCCCCTTACATCAGGATCCCCATCAGTGTCCCCCCTTACATCAGGGTCCCCATCAGAGTCCCCCCTTACATCAGGGTCCCCATTAGAGTCCCCTCTTATATCAGGGTCCCCATCAGAGTGCTCCCTTACATCAGGGTCCCCATCAGAGTCCCCCCTTACATCAGGGCCCCCTTTAGAGCCCCCCCTTACATCAGGGTCCCCATCAGAGTCCCCCCTTACATCAGGGTCCCCATCAGAGTCCCTCCTTACATCAGGGTCCCCATTGGAGTCCCCCCTTACATTAGGGTCCCCATCAGAGTCCCCCACTTACATCAGTGTCCCCATCAAAGTCCCCCCTTACATCAGGGTCCCCATCAAAGTCCCCTCTTATATCAGGGTCCCCATCAGAGTCCCCCCTTACATTAGGGTCCCCATCAGAGTCCCCTCTTACATCAGGGCCCCCATCAGAGTCCCCCCTTACATCAGGGTCCCCCTTTACATCAGGGTCCCCATCAGTGTCCCCTCTTACATCAGGGTCCCCATCAGAGTCCCCCCCTTACATCAGTGTCCCCATCAGAGTCCCCCCTTACATCAGTGTCCCCATCAGAGTCCCCCTTACATCAGGGTCCCCATCAGTGTCCCCCCTTACATCAGGGTCCCCATCAGAGTCCCCCCTTACATCAGGGTCCCCATCAGAGTCCCCCCCTTACATCAGTGTCCCCATCAGAGTCCCCCCTTACATCAGGGTCCCCATCAGAGTCCCCCCCTTACATCAGTGTCCCCATCAGAGTCCCCCCTTACATTAGGGTCCCCATCAGAGTCCGCCCCTTACATCAGGGTCCCCATCAGAGTCCCCTCTTATATCAGGGTCCCCATCAGAGTCCCCCCTTACATCAGAAGCTCACAGAGCGCAGTGAAATCAGAGTAAGGCTGGGTTCACACTACGGTTTTCCCGTCCGTCAGCCGCATACGATTTATATGGAAAACCGTATGCGGCTGAAACGGACGGGAACGTATGGAACCGCACACATGTGCGTTTTCCATTAACATTAATGTTAAAGGAAAACGTATGCGTTTGCCATACTGTTTTAAAAACGACCGCAAAACCGTGGTTGAACATAAAGGATTAACAGAATACTCCCCACTATGGGAAAATAATAACTTAAAAGAAATTTTGGCTATGGGAAAATTAAAAGAATGGGATAAACGTGGGATAACCAGAGTGGCACAACTCTACACAGACTGCACATTAAAACCCTTCTCAGAGCTAAGTCGGGAATATGGCATCCCAAATTCTATGTTTTTTGCCTATTTACAGGTTAGACACGCATTACAAGCCCAATTTAAATTACAGCCGGTAAGATGGCAAAAGCTCACGCATCTCCAAAGACTAATTAAGACGGGGGTCATGAAAGGTCTTATATCAGAATTGTACGAACGGATCAGCGATCAGTTAATAGGAAAAGAGAAGCTGAGCAAGAATAAACAGAGATGGGAGGAGGATATTGGACTCATAACAAATGACCAATGGGACAGGATACTGGGACTGGGGACAGTGGTTTCATTAGCCCCCTCACAACGGGTTTCTCACTTGTTTCTCCTCCACAGGGTCTACTATACCCCCAAGAAATTATATGGATTTGGATGGAAGTCAGATGACAAATGTCCTAGATGTCAAAATACAGGGGATCTCATCCACATGATGTGGAAATGCCCAAAACTGCATAGATATTGGGCTAAGATTCTGGACATTATAAATGCAACTTTTGGAACTACTCTGGAACTTGAAGCCAGGGTTTGTCTATTAGGATGCATTGAAGAGAGAATGGGGCAGAGGGATATATTAGTAGCAGCTATAAGATGCCTGTTTCAGGCGAGGAAATTGATCGCACTAAAATGGCAAGCACAAAATCCACCCACAGTAGAGGAATGGTTTAACGTAATGAATAGCACAATTGGGAAGGAAAGGGGAACATGGATTAGAAGGGGCAACCTCAAAAAATTTAATGCAATATGGGAGCACTGGTTATGTAAAATAGGCCGCTCACTTTAATCAGGGAAAGTTAGGTAAAGAATAATCTAAGGAAAGGAACAGAACCAAAAAACGTGTATGCACTTTAAAAGTAAGATAGGAGGGAGGGAGGGTTGGGAATGGGATTGAAGGAAATTTTTAACCTATGCAATGAATTTTTTGTATGCACATATAATGCACTGAATATAGAATATGGATGTGTATTTTTTTCTTTCTCTGCTATATATGTATGGAAACAATAAAAAAAAGTATTGAATTAAAAAAAAAAAAAAAACGACCGCAAAACCGTGGTTGAACACGGTTTTGCGGACGTTTAAAAAACGTTTTGCCAGCAAATCGTACGCACCCGGATGCATCTGAGTGCATACGATTTGCAATGCATTCTCTATCTATACGTTTTCCCGTCCGGGCCCGTACGTTTTCAATACTGAAATCGTATGCGGCTGACGGACGGGAAAACCGTAGTGTGAACCCAGCCTAAGCTATTTCAGTACAGGAGAGGAGCCGATACAACCGTGTGTGACTGAAGGGAAGGCCGGAGGTCAGATTTAAAAATAACAGCAGCTATATGATGGGAGGGCCTGTGTGGTTGGATACATATTACATTTATAGATCAGGTAGGTCCTCATATTATAGTTTTTGTAAATATGATTGTACAGAGATTGTATGGTGAGATTGGTGGTGTGTTATAGACAATGTAAATAATAGAAGTGATAGACCCCCCCTGGTGATCTCTGTGATGGTCTCCTGTCTGCAGGTCTTCAGATCGGTCACAAAGGTGAAGAGACGTCCTCTGGACACCTGAAGGTCCCGGATATAATCATCACCCCTCCCACCCCGACCGGCACCATGAACTCCAGGACCTCCACGCAGCGGGCGCGGCCCGCTTCCCCCGCCATGAACTGCTGCTGATCTCACAACTACAATCATGATGTGTGACAACCATGGGAAAGGCGACAGTTCAGATCTGATATCACAGGCTGATTGGTTGCTAAGGGCAACAAGAAATCAAACTTTTTAAAAAAAAAAATCCTACATGACTGACAAGGAAGGAAGAACACTAAGAAGTCAGAACTGTCTTCAGAGGTCAGCACACCGCAAGGGAAGACGGATGTCATACAAACTCGGGGCGCTTCCCCTTTAAGTGACAGTCTTAGATGTCACTTTATCACAGAGTGGAAGGATTCCGGGATCTGAAATGTGACAAGATTCCCAAATGTCACTTCCCTATGATAAAAATATCTGAACTGGGGGGGAGGGGGATGGAATGCAACAAAATAAAACGTGAGACATCAAATATATTACAATGTTGTCTTTTTCTTTCTTTTTTTTCCCCACCATCTTTTACTCCATCTTGCTCTGTCACCCCCACTCTTTACTGTTCCCTTTCTTTTCCTCCCCTGTTTCACCCCCCCCCCCCAACATCCCTTCCCCCCAACCCCAACACCCCCCCCCCAATCTCTCTCTCCATCTCCCTATCCCCCCCCTCTTCTTTTGCTTGCACTCCCCAATCTCTCTCTTCCACATGTCTTCATATCTTTCTCTAACTTGTTCCTCCTTCCTTTCCCCTTCTGTCTATCACTCCCATTCTCTCTTTTCCTTTCCTCCCTTCTTTTTCTATTTTTTTCCCTCTCTCTTTCCTACCTTCCGCTCTCTCTCCATACTTCCCCTCTATCTCTCCCTCTCTCTCTACCCCCCTCCTTTCCTACCTCCTCTCTTTCCTTCTCTTTTTCATTCCTCCCTTTCTCTCCCCTAACCTTGCTATCTCTCTCCTTTCCTCCCTTTTTCTCACTATCTCTCTCAATCCCCCTCACTCCTTTCCTCCCTCCTCTCTTTCTTTCCCCTGTCCTCTTCCCCATCCCCCTCTATCTTATTCTCTCTCCCCCCCTCACTCTTCCCTACTGTCTCTCTCTCCATCACTCTCCTTCCCCCCTCCCTCTATTACCCCCCTCTCCCCATTCCTTCCTTCTCTCTTTCTCCTTCCTTTCCTCCCTTCTCTCTTTCTCCTTCCTTTCCTCCCTTCCTCTTCCCTCTCTCCTTCCCCCTCTTTCCTACCTCTCTCTCTCCATCCTTCCCCCTCTCTCTCTATCTTTCCCCCTCCCTCTTTTCCTTGCTCCTCCCCTCTCTCTCTCTCTTCCTCATCCCTCTCTCTTTCTGCCCTCTCCTTCCTATCTCTCTTTCTCCAACCCCCTCTATCTCTACCCCTTCCTTTCCTTCCTCTTCTCTTTCCTTCTCTCTTTCTTTCCTCCCTCCCCCTTCTCTCTCTCTCTTTCCCCCTCCCTCCTTTCTTCCATTCTCTCTTTCCTCCATTTTTCTCCCCCACCCCCTTCTCTCTCTCATTTCCTCCCTTCTTTTACTTTTCTCTCTTTCCTCCCCCCTCTCTCTCTATCCCCATCTCTCCTTCCCTCCCTTCCCTCTCTCTCTCTATCCCCCTCTCTCCTTTCCTCCCTTCCATCTCTCTCTCTCTCTCTCTCTCTCGCTCTCTCTCTCTATCCCCATCCCTCCTCTCTTTCTTTCCCCCTTCCTCTTCCCCATCCCCCTCTCTCTCATTCTCCCCCCCCCCCTTCACTCTTCCCTACTGTCTCTCTCTCCATCACTCTCCTTCCCCCTCCCGCTATTAACCCCCTCTCTCCATTCCTCCCTTCTCTCTTTCTCCTTCCTTTCGTCCCTTCCTCTTCCCTCTCTCTCTTTCCTTCCCCCTCTTTCCTACCTCTCTCTCCATCCTTCCCCCTCTCTCTCTATTTTTCCCCCTCCCTTATTTCCTTGCTCCTCTTCCTCTCTCTCTTCCTCATCCCTCTCTCTTTCTCCCCTCTCCTCCCTATATCTCTTTCTCCAAACCCCTCTATCTGTACCCCCTCCTTTCCTTCCTCTTCTCTTCTCTCTTTCTTTCTTCCCTCCCCCTTCTCTCTCTCTTTCCCCCTCTCTCCTTTATTCCATTCTCTCTTTCCTCTATTCTTCTCCCCCACCCCCTTCTCTCTCTCATTTCCTACCTTCTTTTACTTTTCTCTCTTTCCCCCCCTCTCTCTCTCTCTATCCCCCTCTCTCCTTTCCTCCCTTCCCTCTCTCTCTCTCGCTCTCTCTCTTTCTTTACTCCCTTCTTTCTCCTTACCCTACCCATTCCTCTCTTTCCCCCGCCCTTATTTCCTCCACCCCTCTCTATCCCTAACTCTTTCCCCCTTCCCCCCCCCATCTCTCCCCCCCACCCCCCCTCTCTCTCTCTCTTCCTCACTCTCCTTTCTTCCTTTCTTTCCCCCCCCCCCCATCCCTCTCCCCACCCCACCCCCCCCCTCTCTCTCTCTATTCCTCACTCTCCTTTCCTCCCTTTCCTCTTTCTCTTTCCTTCCTTCTCTCTTTCCTCCCTTCCTCTCCCCCCATCCCTCTCTCCTTCATTTATCTCAATAAAGGGACAATTTGCACAAGGAAAATTTGTAATCAGAATAAAAATCCATTTCCTTATCATTGCAGCAGATTGTTGCTCCCCCGCTGGGAGATCTGATGGTGCCAAACAATTTCATTGCAGATACTAAATTTTATACTGGAATTGTGCAATGTAAGAACAATTATTCCGGATCCTTCCCAGCGCTGAGCGCACAGATGACCTCATTGACATTATCTATGGCTCACAGATCTTCTGGCTTCACGGGGTTAAATGTACTTCATCTGAATATGATTAGAGTTCAGAAATATCCATTTCTACACATGTAGTGTATGGGAAGAGACCCCCATTATTTCACATACATTACAAATGTTTCCAAGAAATAAAATAATAATAATAAAAAATATATATATACTGTGGGCCAGATCCTCAAACGAATTATGCCATCGTATCTATGGATATGCCGCGTATTTTCAAAGTTCCCCCGTCGTATCTCTGTTTTGTATCCACAAAACAAGATACGACCGAATGCGGGCTCGATCCGACTGGCGTACGTCTTAGTACGCCGTCGGATCGTAGGTGCATATTTACGCTGGCCGCTAGGTGTCGTTTCCGTCGAATTCCGCGTCGAGTATGCAAATTAGCTAGATACGGCGATCCACGAACGTACGTCCGGCCGGCGCATTTTTTTACGTCGTTTGCGTTCGGCTTTTTCCGGCGTATAGTTACCCCTGCTATATGAGGCGTATCCTATGTTAAGTATGGACGTCGTTCCCGCGTCAAATTTTGAAAGTGTTACGTCGTTTGCGTAAGTCGTTCACGAATAGGGCTTTGCGTAGAATGACGTCACCGTCGTAAGCATTGGCTGGTTCCTGGTTGAATTTCGAGCATGCGCACTGGGATACCCCCACGGACGGTGCATGCGCTGTTCAAAAAAAAATGAATGTACGTCGGGTCACGACGTATTAACATAAAACACGCCCCCATCACATACATTTGAATTGCGCGCCCTTACGCCGCCTAAGTTACACTACGCCGCCGTAACCTACGGCGGAAAATCTTTGAGGATACCAAAAAAAAAAGTAAGTTACGGCGGCATAGTGTATCTGAGATACACTACGCCGGACGGAGAGAAGCGCCGCGCCGCGCTTCGTGGATCTGGCCCATAGTATATATATATATATGTGTGTGTGTGTGTGTGTGTGTGTAAATGATAGGTCCCCTTGGGGAGATTTGCCTTCACTTCCTGCCTCAGAGACACAACAGGAAGTGAGAATCCCCTAAGTGGGGACACAAATATCAAACCTGCACACACTCCATCCACAACTAGAAAAAATGTTGGTCTTAAATGCATTTAAAACAAATAATTCTGACATCCGACCTTCCCTTCAGTCTCGCACAGTTGTAGCGGCTCCTCTCCTGGACTGAAATGGCTCACTCTGATTTCACTGCATACTGTGAGCTTCTCACAATGTGAGAAAGTCATGCCCCATTCACACCTCAGCGTTTTGAAGCTTGAAGCTCCAAAAAATTATGGAGGAGAAAAAAAAAAAAACAGTTTGAGTTGGTTCACATCTCCACTATAAGATGCTTAAATCGGGCAGATTTCAGTATTTTTTGCCCCTTTTTTTTCTCATGGTAATGAATGGAAGCGCGCCATTTGCAATTTCTTGTGTGTATTTGCGCGTTTTGTGTGATTTTTTGCTCAAATGAAAAAATTCAAAAAAATTAAATAGTAATAAATATATATACAAATAAATGTCAAATAAATACACAAATAACTAAAAATCAATGTAATAATTCAAAAATAAATATTAATTAATCCGTAACCTTAAAAATATTATATAAATTATTATTATTAATAAATAAACACCCATATTCGAACAACAACAAAAAATCAAATAAAAAAAGCCCAGATTCAATTTAAATCTCTGTGATGGGGGCGTGTTTTTATGTTAATATGTCGTGACCCAAAGTAAACAACGTTTTTTTTAACTGCGCATGCGCCGTCCGTAGGGGTATCCCAGTGCGCATGCTCGAAATTAACCCGGAACAAGCCAATGCTTCTGACGTCATTCTACGCAAATCCCTATTCGCGAACGACTTACGCAAACGACGTAAAAATTTTAAATTTCTACGCGGGAACGACGGCCATACTTAACATTGAGTACGCCTCATAACAGTAGCTTTAAATATACGCCGGAAAAAGCCGAACGCAAACGACGTGAAAAATGCGCCGGCCGGACGTACGTTCGCGGATCGCCGTAACTAACTAATTTGCATACTCGACGCGGAATTCCACGGAAACGCCACCTAGCGGCCGCCGAAAAAATTGCATCTTAGATCCGACGGCGTACGAAGACGTACGCCTGTCGGATCGACCCGAGATGCCGTCGGATCTTGTTTTGAAGATACAAAACAAAGATACGACGTGGGAAATTTAAAATTACGCCGGCGTATCAATAGATACGCCGGCGTAATTCTTTTGTGGATCTGTCCCATATATTAAAAAAAAAAAATTTTGCTCTTGTTTATAGTGCAAAAAAAACGAAGAGGTGATCAAATACCACCAAAAGAAAGCTCTATTCGAGGGGAAAAAAGGACACCAATTTTGTTTGGGTACAGCATCGCACGACCGCGCAATTGTCAGTTAAAGTAACGAAAAATGACCTGGTCATGGGGGGGGGGGGGGTAAAACCTTCTGGAGCTGAAGAGGTTAATGTAGTTCAGGATTTTAGTGCTGGGAGATGATCCGTCATACGCTGCGTGTGAAGATGGTGGCAGCCGCGCCCCCCCCCCTCTATAATAATTACAGCAGAGATGAAGCGAACGCATTATAGCGAGTGACGCCGTTCGCCGGGAATTCAGAGGCGGCGGCGGGGAGATAAGATTGCGCAGCAGATGGGTGTTCAGATTTAATGATGAGAACAGCAGATGGCGAAAGACAAGAGAAACGTTCGCTGTACGCCGGGTCACTCGCAGGCGAGCTCGTCACATCTCCGGCTGCGCGTTATCATTGTGCAATGTTATGTGTGTGCGCGGCGCCTACGGAATTATCCTGCGAGGGCGGCTCGCTCGCACCCGTCACAACTGTTGCATTGTGTCTTTTCTTCCCTTTCTGATTGTGATGTTTGCAGAATCAGCCGGGATTTGTTTGTATCCAGGGGGGGGGGGATGACAAACTGCGCTATTTATAACCAGCTATGGAGGATCACATGGGGGGAGGGGCACTACAGGACATCAAACTCCCCCCAGATCCTGGACCCGCCAGCAACAGGGGAGGCAATTGATGGGCACCCTGGCAGCATTTTGATGGGGCACAGTAGCGGCAATTGATGGGCACAGTGTCAGCAATTGATGGGCACCCTGGCAGCATTTTGATGGGGCACAGTAGCGGCAATTGATGGGCACAGTGTCAGCAATTGATGGGCACACTGGCAGCAATTGATGGCACACTTGCAGCAATTGATGGCACAGTGGCAGCAATTTATGTGCACAGTGGATGTGTTTGATGGGCACATTGGCTTCAATTGATGGGTACTGTGTCAGCAATTGATGGGCACACTGGCAGCATTTGATGGGCACACTGGCAGCAATTGATGGGCATACCGACAGCAATTGATGGGCACACTGGCAGCAATTGATGGGTACAGTAGCTGCATTTGATGGCACATCGGCGACAATTGATGGGCACAGGGGCTGCGTTTGATGGCACATCGGCGACAATTGATGGGCACAGTGACTGCGTTTGATAGCACAGTGGCTGCAATTAATGGGCACAGTGGCTGCGTTTGATGGCACAGTGGATGCGCTTGATGAGCACAATGGTGGCAACTGATGGACACAGTGGCTGCGTTTGATGGCACAGTGGTGGCAATTAATGGGTATAGTGGCTGAGTTTGATGGCACAGTGGTGGTAATTAATGGGCATAGTGGCTGAGTTTGATGGCACAGTGGATGTGCTTGATGGTTTGTTTTTTTCAGTTTGTTTGCCCCCCCCCCCCCCCCCCCCCCAAAAACAAAAAATCAGCCGCCCCTGATTAATACAGTTTGTCACCCCAGGACAGAATAGGCTATAAAATTTTGGCAAAAAAATGTATAATATCTAAAGTGTGAAAATTAAGATAAAATTAGACCCTAGAGAGAATAAATAGTGAAGACACATTGTTGGGGGACATCATTGTTGGGGGACATCATTGTTGGGGGACATCATTGTTGCCTTGCTGCTCTCCAACATCTCTATTAAAGAACAGCACTCTGCAACATTGTATCCTTCACAGTCACGTGACACAACCCAGCGAGGCTCCCCGGCTTCCGGGTTTTTGCGCTCCACGCCTCGCCGAGCCCGCCTCTGCCCTGGAACGCACGCGGCCCGTGATTGGCTGGAGAGGTGAGCGCGGGAAAAAAAGTCTGTGTGTGTGTGTGTGCGATGGACGCCTGCGAGGTGGAGTTCCTGGCGGAGAAGGAGATGGTGACCGTCATCCCCAACTTCAGCCTGGACAAGGTCTACCTTATCGGGGTGAGCTTCACCGGCTGGGACGGGGCAGGATAGGCGCCACGGACAGTGTTGGTGCTATAGAAGGCAACTATTATAGCGGGAGCCCGCATAGACCTGAATGTCCTCCCTTTGTACAACGCTATGGACTGTGCAGGTGCTATAGGGGGCGTGCCTAATCATTAGCAAGAACATGACTGCCCAATTACTGTGTGGGCTGTAGTTCCTCACTTTGTACAGCGCTATGGGCTATGCAGGCGCTATAGAGAATCTATACAGAATGGTCTGTGCCTGTTATACCCCCCCCCCCCATATATATACAGCGCTATGGACTATGCAGGTGCTATAGAGACCTGCAACATCTATACAGAATGGTCTGTGCCTGTTATACCCCGCCCCCTTTCCCGTATATACAGCACTATGGACTACGCAGGTGCTATAGAGGTCTGTAACATCTATACTAGAATGGTCTGTGCCTGTTCAACACCCCCCTGCATATACAGCGCTATGGACTATGCAGGTGCTATAGAGAATCTATACAGAATGGTCTGTGCCTGTTATACACCCCCCCATATATATACAGCGCTATGGACTATGCAAGTGCTATAGAGGCCTGTAACATCTATACAGAATGGTCTGTGCCTGTTATACCCCCCCCCCTGTATATACAGCGCTATGGACTATGCAGGTGCTATAGAGAATCTATACAGAATGGTCTGTGCCTGTTATACGCCCCCCCCTGTATATACACCGCTATGGACTACGCCGGTGCTATAGAGGTCTGTAACATCTATACTAGAATGGTCTGTGCCTGATACCCCGACCCCCCCCCCTTCCCGTATATACAGCGCTATGGACTATGCAGGTGCTATAGAGGCCTGTAACATCTATACGGAATGGTCTGTGCCTGATACCCCTCCCCCCCCTGTATATACAGCGCTATGGACTATGAGGTGCTATAGACTAGAGGCCTGTAACATTTATATAAAATGGTCTGTGCCTGCTACCCCTCCCCCCCCTGTATATACAGCGCTATGGACTATGCAAGTGCTATGAAGGCCTGTAACATCTATATGGAATGGTCTGTGCCTGCTACCCCCCCCCCCCCCTCTATATACAGCGCTATGGACTATGCAGGTGCTATATAGGCCTGTAACATCTATACAGAATGGTCTGTTCCTGTTATACACCCCCCCCCCATATATATACAGCACTATGGACTATGCAGGTGCTATAGAGGCCTGTAACCTCTATACATAATGGTCTGTGCCTGTTATACACCCCCCTGTATATACAGCACTATGGACTATGCAGGTGCTATAGAGGCCTGTAACAATTATACAGAATGGAAAGGGAGGACCCCCGCAATGCCAACATCCAATTATTCTGTAAAAGGGTTGAAAGGAGTTAAAAACTCTCAAAAAATTGGGGACTTTGTGGGCATAACATAAGGGAATAAATTATAAAATGTATCTTTATTACAATTTTTTTTTTTTTTTTTGTCACGTGTCCCAGGTGATCGCCTACAGGGAGGGGCCACCAAAAGACGATATGATGTATCGCCTAAGCGGTCCCTGGGCAGAAGGAGGAAGTGGGACAGGAAGTCCTGTTTATATTTTTTTTCACTTGAACATTTTCTCACATTTCACTACGGTGCACACATGTGGTGGTTTTGTTTACGTTTTTGTGGTTTAATTTAGTTTACGTTTTTGTGGTTTAATTTAATTTATCTATGTTATCTGATATTGCATAATCTTTTAGCGCTGCACTTTTATTTTCTATGGTATTCTTTTGCAAATTTTTGATCTTTTTGCTGTGTAAGCTGCATTATTTTCACTTTTTTAAAGGGGACAGCGCGGTATTCCTACTAATTTACTATGATTACTGTAACAGCAATGTTTTGAGCTCTCATGAATGAAATCCATTCATAACCGCTACAGTATGATGACATTGTGATCGCACGATCCCCTGCCTGCTGCACAAGCTGCAATTGGTGGACAAAGCGGTCATGGGAGCTGTGCCCTTGGCTGAATGACCTACATGTGTGACATCTAGCCTACTCGCAGTAAATGTACTGTGGGTGGGCAGCAACTAGTTAGAAATAAGCCACCGATCAATAGTATTAGGGCCCTTTCACACTGGTGCATTTTTCCCGCGTTTTCGCGGTAAAAATAGCGCTATTATACGCCCATAAAACGCTCCCCATGCCCCCTCCATTGAAATGAATTAAAAACGGAGCGTTAAAATCGCGGTAAAACACCGCGATTTTACTGCGTTTTTACCACATTTTTAATTCATTTCAATGAAGAGGGGCATGGGGAGTGTTTTATGGGCGCTATTTTTACCCGCGAAAACGCGGCAAAAACGCACCAGTGTGAAAGGGCCCTTATGGAAGACTAAACAAGACAGATGTACAGCGCCATGGTACATTCCAATGTGACAGACGTGCGTGGCCCTGAAAGCAGGCAGTGTGTGTGTTTGGGGCCGCACAGCTGTCAAATTTTGAGCAGCAGCTGATGTGTCCCAGCCGACATGAATGGGATGAGATGCAGGGAACACCTGTGCATCCCCACGCAGGTAAACGCGGTTCTCGCACAGGTGTATGCTGCAGGCCATATTGAACATTTTTTATTTTTTTTGACAATCGGTAAACTTTTGGATTTCCATTAACGCTTCTGGTTTTCCCTTCCCAGGGTGATTTGGGTCCATTCAATCCCGGTCTGCCTGTCCAGGTGCCGCTCTGGATGGCCATCAATCTGAAGCAGAGGCAGAAATGTCGCATCGTCCCCCCGGAGTGGATGGATGTGGGTAAGTGATATTTTGTGTTCCTTTCGCTGGTAGAGAATGACTGCAGCCCAGTGGGCAGCAATCGTAGTGGTTAGATGGTTTTTATTTTATTTTCCCTAGTTGGCATGTCTGTGGTATTCCAGTACAGATACAAGTTTATTCCAAAGATAACTTGTTTACAAAACCAACACATTTCAGGGGCTCTGCCCCCCTTCATCGGGGCTCTAAGGAAATTAATTGAAACCATGTCTGCAGACTTAAAAATCAATTTGTCGGGTGTTATAACAGTGGGGGCCAGGGCTGGACTGGGACAAAAAGTTGGCCCTGGACTTCATCCAGACTGGCCCAGTTTGACAGGTCTCTCCTATGGCGGCTGGACAGCTTCCACCCCGGCCACCCAAGCCCCCTCTCCCCCTTTACTAGCCACTAGCCTCTCTTCTTTATTAGAGTAGAACGGCTGGTACTGGTACTTTTATAGGCAGTACCAGTGGGGAAGCTAGACATTATTTCACCCGGGGCAAAGAATCAGTTTGGTGCCCCCCCTTATGGGACAAGATTAGGCAGAAGTGAGAAACTTCCAGGCCATAGCTGTTGAGTCAGCTGTCTGTCCCGTCCCCCCTGCTCCTCTGTCGTCCCCCCTGCTCCTCTGTCGTCCCCCCTGCTCCTCTGTCGTCCCCCCTGCTCCTCTGGTCCTCCCCCTGCTCCTCTGGTCCTCCCCCTGCTCCTCTGTTCCCCCCCCCCCAGGTGAGCGCTGCGTGGGAGGGAGAGGAGGTGAGCGCTGTGGGAAGGGAGAGACAGAGGAGTGGAAGGGGGCAGCAGTCGGCCATCACTGAAGCCGGCCCACTGAGCCATCGGCCCCCAGGGAAACTCCCTGTAGTCCCAATGGCCAGTCCATCCCTGGTGGGGGCGGGGGGGGGGGGGCGTGGTTTGCACAGCAGCCATTTGTTCATCTTTAAATATATCAATTTTCAGAAAAGCTGGAGCAGATCCGGGACAATGAACGTCGAGAGGAGACCTTCACCCCCATGCCAAACCTGCATTACATGGAGCTCACTAAATTACTGCTGAACCAGTAAGTCAATCTACCTTGAAGGTGATATTATATATGTAATTGTACATTTATCTTAGTGGGAACTTAAAGCAGGGGTCGACAATATCCGGGTGCCAGGTCGCAATTGCGACAAGAAATTTTTAGGCCTGTAATTCTTGGGAATAACTTACTTAAATCTGACCAAAAATAGGCATCCCGGGTATGACATTTTATTATAAATTATAATATTATAAATAATTATAACAAATAATATAATTCTAATAAAAATTATTCAATAATGTAATGAACTCAAAATCACTGAAATTTGCTCAGTTGCAGAATTGTTGCTGTTTTTATTATTTTTTTTTTTTATGATGAATTTCCCCACAAATCGCTATCGCACATTTCTGCAAGTGATTATAATTTATTATCGCTGTTTTCTAGCTGATTTAAAACCATTTTTGACATAAAGGGACACTTTTAGTTGCTATGGACAATCTACAGTTTCCAGGCAGAAAGAATAGTTTTTATTATATAAAAGAACATGTAGGACACTGGGCAGACCACTAGGGACAAGGGGGGTGTGTTTTTTTACATACAGTACTGTAGTATACTGTATGTATAGTGTTTGTTTTCTTTTTTGAATTTGGCGCCGATCTCCACCCTTGTGCGTCGTAACGTCGCAGGGAACGGAGATCGACGGCACACGGGGACACTGGATCCAGCGATGCCACACAGCGCGGTGGCATCGCTGGATCCAGGAACAAGGTAAGCCAGCGCGCACTGCAGGCTCTGCATAGCTACCCCGAGCGTGACTCGAGATACCGATTTTAGCACAAAAAATCCACCCCGAGTCACGCTCAGGAATACCGCCAGGGGGGTTAAAAGAGCAGTGCGTGACAGACAGCCCAGAAATCTCAAAGAACTGGAAGACTTGTGTAAGGAAGAATGGGCAAAGATCCCTCAAACAAGAATTGGAAGACTCTTGGCTGGCTACAAAAAGAGTTTACAAGCTGTGATACTTGCCAAAGGGGGCAGTACAAGATATTAACTCTGCAGGGTGCCCAAACTTTTGCAGACGCCATTTTTTTGTTTTCTGTCATTTTGAAAGTGTAAATGGTGGAAATAAAATCTAACTTTTTTTGACCTATTATAAGAATGTCTAATCTGTAATTTTGGAGATTTTTCCATCTTTCGTTGGCTTCGTTATGCACATAAATACAAATTTTTACCTGGGGTGCCCAAACTTTCGATCCCCACTGTACTTCAAATTGCAGCGGCTTTGAAAAAGGTTCCTGCACTACTTTTTTTTTTTTTTCCCCAATTTCATTGCAACTTGCATACATTTCTGTTAAACGAAGTCGCAAGCCACAAAGAAATTGGAGGTACAAATTACACTGATCTGCGGCTTTAAAATTGCACTGAAGTAGCGCAATTTCAAAGCCACACTAGTGTGAACCAAAGCTTTTCTGCTCTTTATTGGCTCCATAGAAATCTATAGGCCGGGATGTTGCCTAATATAAGCCTTTTTAGTTGGCTCTACCTACCATTTTATATGAAATTCATTCATTTATTGCAGCAGTTGTTAAGTAGAGGTGGTGACTGCACTGTCTGCAACTCTGCAGCGAGAGTTGTCGCCTACCAACTTGTATATGAAAAGCCTCTGAACAAGCAGGTAAAAAATTGACAGGCTTTAACTAAATTTTATTCTTGGCTAAACATCAATTAAAACAAGTGTACTGTCTGAAAATACCCTGGAGAGGTTGTTTTTTTATTTTTTATTTTAACACAGTTTTTGTCCGCAGCGCCTCAGACAACATCCCAAAAGCTGATGAGATCAGGACGCTTGTTAAGGACACGTGGGACACGCGAATCGCCAAACTCCGACTGTCTGCAGACAGCTTTGTGCGGGAACAAGAAGCTCACGCTAAGGTACCAATGTGTTTGGCAGTGATACCCGCTGGGCATGAGACAGGTTAAAGCAGATCTGAGGCTTCTGGATATGTGATCTGTAGATATTCCAATTATTTTATGTTTTTATTCCACCTAACTGGACAGAATTGTATCTTAAAGGGTTTGTAAACCTTTGTGTTTTTTCACCTTAGTGCGTCCTATGCATTAAGGTGAAAAAAGTTCTGCCAGCCCCCCCCCCCCCCCACCCAGTTTTACTTACCTGAGCCGTGGAATTCACTCGCCGGTGACGCGCCCTGCCTCTTCCAACAGGCTCTTGATTGGATAGATTGATAGCAGTGCAGCCAATGACGTGGGGGGTGGGGCCAAGTCATACATTCGGCATCCATAAAGATAATATCTCCTTTATTGTCATTGTATACATACATCTTATCTTTATGGATGGCAAATGAATGACTTGGGAGCGTGCCCGCAAGGTACCCCCCCCCCCCCCAGCGCGTCAGGGTAAGTAAAATTGCATTGTCCTGGTATTGTAGAGCAAAGTGGATATTTAACCCTTACAGTGCAGGGGTGGCCCACTGCAAGGGTAATTAGGTTTACCTGGAGTTCTGATTTAAAATTAGCAGTGAATGGTTAAAGGATTCACCTTTTCAGAAAAAATTAAGGAATAAACAATGTACTTCCCAACCTCATACCCCCCCCCCCTGTTCCCTGATGTACTTACCTTGGTGATGAGCTGTCAGTCTCCATGCTGCCGTCACGGGGGTCTGGGAATTTGGGATCCCCGCTCTTCTTCCTCTCTCTGTGCAGCACTTCCAGGATGAATCGTAATGATTCTCATTGGCTAGCCCAGAGAATGGGTGTGATCCATCCTGAAAGCCCTGCAGAAAGAAGGGGTGAAGAATGAGGGTTTCGAATCCATGGAGTGGTTGCGTGGGCACTGACAGCTCATCATCCAAAGTGGTATGTACAGTGCAGTCTGGGGAAGGGTGTTCAGGAAACACCTTTTCAGTTTTTATGAAAAGGAGAACATGCACTTTAAAACTCGTATTCATATGTGTCCTACTGGGGAGATCTCCCTTCACTTTCTGACTTTGGGACACAACAGGAAGTGGAAGGAAATCCCCACTTATTTGTAACTAGAGATTAAGGATGAGCTCTGGCGTGTTCGCATAGAACACATGCACAGCGCTGTGCTAATCACAGCCAGGGAGACATTGTCCCGATGCTCGGCTGCAGGGATCGTGAAATGTTTCCCTGGCTGTTATTAGCGCAGCGCCGTGCACACTTCCTGGCGGGCTCTGCACGTGTTCTATGCGTACACGCCAGAGCTCATCCTTACTAGAGATAAGCTTGGATTGTCCTCCAAAATTCATCGCTATAGCAGGATTCCAAATGTACACTCTTGATTGATTGATTCTCATTGGAGAATAATTCCCCCCCCCATTTGATGACCGGGCCCTGCAGCTAGTTAGTGTACTTGTACTGCCTTTATTCACTTTTTTTTGGTGAATGGTTAGGGGTACTCATTCACACAGAGGGGGGGGGGGTGGCATCTGCGGGCCCCCTTGTTAAAGGGAGGCTTCCGGATTCTGATAAGCCCCCTCCCCCTTTGTCCGTAGACACACACCATGTGGCCAGGTATGGTTCGGGGGGGGGGGGGGAGGTGGGGTTTGGCGCTCGTTCGTCACCCCCCCCCCCCCAGGCTGCATGCTCGGAAAGGGTCTGGTATGGATTTACTAAACAGGCAATGCTTAGGTCGAATGTTTGCTCGGCCCAAACCTCTCGCCCTACACTTGTGGTAATGCATACAGAAGACACAGGCAATGGCAAAACCTGAATCGCTGGAGCTCTGGATAATTATAGGGCATTCCCCCTTTTGTCAAGTTGTGTCCCATTCCATGTCTACCTTTTTGCTATTGACTTTGTCTTCTGTATTGCTATGTCTTGTGTTTTGAACCCCCTGGCCTCGTATAGTGGCTTCAGTGTCACTGGGTGTCTGATTTGGTCATTTGTACATGTTGGGGATGGACATGACCTGTAATTGTTGCTGGATTTCAGCAGAAAAAAAATCAGGTCGGGTCTCCTCCCAGAACTGGGTAACTAGATAGCCATTTCTTTGGCAGGTAAAAACTGCTCCCTTGTATGTATTTTATGTGTGTGTTTAGCTGCCTGCGTGTAGTTCAGCTTTGCCATGTACAACAGTATGAGCCATTGTGAAAAGCAGAGGACTGGAAAATGCCATGTGCGTGGAAATATGTCCATGCCGAGAGCCAGTGCGTCTTTGCACACATTTGCAGAACGGAAGCTGTTCTTTTCATTCTGCTTTTTGTAGCTACAACTGTTGTCCTATGTCCCCACGTCCAACTTGGCTCAGCAATTTCCCAGCCAGCTTGGCCTCCTCTGATCCACCTGCTTGTGCGCTCCCGACTGTGACGCTTCTCTCCCTCTCTCTCTTCTTTGCCAGCTGGACAATTTGACGCTGATGGAGATTAACACAATCTCAAAATTTTTCACCGAATCCCTAAACCACATGTACAAACTACGGACCAGCCTGCAGACCCCGGAGGATGGACAGACCCAGGAATACTGACTCGCCCACCGTGTCAACCCAATTAAATTGGTGAGGCATCTTTAATTAGCTGCGTGCTGGTGAGGAGCAAGTTCATCTGTGCCAACAGACTGCAAGCACAAAAAGTCCTCCGTCTTCTTTCGCCGCCGTCGTGCCGAACGATTCTGTATTTTTATTGCTGTCGCAGCTCCAGGTGAGAACGATCACAGTAAATTATTAGCTCCGCAGGCCAGTTGAGGAGGAGTTCCTTGTAAATAGATCTGGATACAGGCACACCATGGCAATGCTGCGTTTATTAAGCCTATAAGGCATCAGCGAAGTCAGCGGAACTCAATTACTTTGGCGCCCGCGACATGCGTTCATTCCGAGAGGAGCCTCAGGACCCAGATTTATATCTTTACCCAGAGCTGTCCTGTGTACCGGAGCCTGAGCGATGTCGGCAAGTGATGTCCCCAGTGCTGAGATTCAAAGGAAAATGAAGCTCCCTTGTCTGTTTTTTCACAAAAGTTTAATAAAACTACTATTTACAGTTCTCTTCTTGCCTCTTCTGTGAAAGACTGAAATGTTAAAAGGCAGCTGCCGGTTTGTAATATGCTGCAGTAAAGGGTCATGTAAGTCATCTGTTGGACTACAGAACAAACTGAAAGGAGCTCCAGGCCAAAAAGGATGAAAGTCTCCAAGATCATTTTAATTGGTCATATAAAAAGACAGCCAACATGTTTTGGGGGACAGGCCACGCCCCCTTCATCAGGGCTCACCAAAGAGAAAACATGAACGCACTCAGTGGATCCCTTTTACCGCTCAGTAATTTTTGGTCCTTATGTTGATCAGTGTGGTCACTGACCACGCTCCCTTCAACATGGTGGACACCAATGGATAAATCTTGAATGGTGCTCAGCAATAACTTTTGCTCTACAAGACGCCCATTCAAGTTTAATCATTTGGTGGGCCCAGATGAAGAGATAGCGGTCCGGCCCTGAAACACTTTGGGGTGCCCTTCTTATCAGGGCACCTCAAGGGTTGGCCAGGCCATTCCCCCTTCATCAGGGCACCTCAAGGGTTGGCCAGGTCATTCCCCCTTCATCAGGGCACCTCAAGGGTTGGCCAGGCCATTCCCCCTTCTTGAAGGCCAGAGTGGCTTTGATTTAAATCACTTGATTTAAAGGTGAAAAAACCTGCCAGTAAACACCCCCCCCCCCCCCTAGTTATCTAAGCCCTGGAATTTTCCCACGGTGGAGACGCTCTCTTCCTGGAGTTCTTAGCTCTTGATTGGATATATTGATGGTTCCCGCCAGCCAAATCCAATGACGCGGGGGGCCGGGTCGCGTCCTGCATTCGGCGTCTATGGACGCTGAATGATAGACTTTGGAGCACGCCCGCAAAGTAACCCCCTGGGAGAGCGCTTCTCCTAAGGGGTTATACGATGCGGGGGGGAGCTGCCGAGGGACCCCGGAAGACAGTGTTCGGGGCCACTCTGTGCACAACGAACTCCACAGTGGAGGTATGACATGTTTGTGGTGTGTTTTTTTTTTTTGTTTTGTTTTTTTAAACTTGAAGCTTTACAATCACTTTAAATCAACTTTTATTTTGAATCATGATTTTTATAGAGCAACTGTCATCTCTGTCCCACAGCAGCTCCTCCTCTGACCCGCTGTTGACTCACGACGGTCCCATTCACTTTAATGGGACGGCTGGTGATGTGGCGGCAGCAGAAGGTGAGTGGATGCCCGCAGCAGAAGGTGAGTGGATGCCCGCAGCAGAAGGTGAGTGGATGCCCGCTAACAGGCGTTGCCTTGATGGATCTAAAAAAAGGCAGGTGCTCTTTAAATGTAAGGACTTAATTCTTCCTGGTAGTTAGAATCTTTAAAGTGGAGGTTCACCCTATAAAAAATTTCTAACACTGCATCCAGCCCAGTTGTGCATATAAAATGACACTGACCTTTTTTTGTTCTTTTCTGTATATAGCGTTTAGCCGTGGAATTCACCGCGGCTTCCGGGTTGGGAATCCCGCGGGAGTGGGCGTTCCTATTGACATGCCAATTTATTGGCATGCTAAACGACAGCGTGCACAGCGCATCACGACTTCCCGAAGGAAGCTCGGGTCGGCTCTATTCGGCGCCTGCGCACCGGCTAGAGCCGAGCCGACCTTCCTTCGGGAAGTCGTGACGCGCTGTGCACGCTGTCGTTTAGCATGTCAATAGGAACGCCCACTCCCGCGGGATTCCCTACCCGGAAGCCGCGGTGAATTCCACGGCTAAACGCTATCTACAGGGGGGGGGAAGGTCAGTGTCATTTTATATGCACAACTGGGCTGGATGCAGTGTTAGAAATTTTTTTATAGGGTGAACCTCCACTTTAGAAATATTAAACAAGATGAAGGTTTCCTATTTGGCATAATAAGCTTTCAGGTTAGTAAAATGGCGATATCGGAACCGATTCAATCGTACAGTTTTTGTAGTGTACATAGAGGAATATTCCTCAACTTTGGTTTTTCTCATGGTTACTGTGACATTGTGTGAAGGCTTCAATGCAGTGCATGTTAGCTTCAATGCAGTGCATGTTATATCGGCTTGCATTCATTGAAAAATGTGCAGAATATACAGCCTCATGCTACATAACTACGGTAAGGTCTATAGTACAACGGCCGAGCAGCTTTTAGCCGCATCGGTGGTTATCCCTAAAGAGCTGACCGCCTGCTATAAATAATGGTACTGGGGTGATGCCTGCAGCTATCACCGGTGAAACCCCCCCCTGAAAGCTGTGCGTATGGTCAGCGGTATGAAGGTATCAATAATATCCAGCTTTAGGGTGGGTTGGGGCAGCTGCTGCATGCAGAACATTTTTCACCTTCATGCATAAGGGAAAACAACCCCTTAATAAATTAACCATCTTGTCTCAAAGTGACAGTCACTTACCAGAATATTACCTTTTCAGTACAGGGCTGGGCTAAGGTGTAGGAAGAAGAGGCAGCTGCCAAGGTGCTTCAGTAGGAGCCGGGATGCCATGAGGGCAGAACCTGCAACTTATGTAGGCTCTTTGTCTCACCAGTCTCCTTTCCAATGTGGTACCAGAAAAGAAAAAGACCCAGTCCTTGCCAGCTCCTTTCTGTATGTGTGCACAAAATGTAAGAGCAGGTGAGATCAGATTATGGGCACGGCCAGAGGAGGGCCATGTCCCCCTCAAAACGGATACAGGAGGAGTCAAGCTTAGTTTACACACGTTTTCCCAACAACTGGCCCCTTTTGTAAATGTTTATTTATTTAAATGTTTAAATGTTTTCAAAAAATATATTCATTCAAATCTGATCTAAACCAATCTGTAAATTAGAAAAAAAATAAAAATTAACGTTGCCACCCTTTTCCAGCTGAAGATGAAGGTAATTTTTTGGGTGGGTTCTTATTCAGCTTCCATGATGGCACAGGAAAGCGCATTGCCTGCGGCGGGAGCCACAGCAGAGGGTTTAGCTAGCTCTCCTCCTATTCATATGTTAAAAAAAGATTTGTATCCTCATGAGTTATTCATGAAATTCGATGCAGATCGCTCTCTCTCCGGATGAAGATCACACGCAACTATAATTTTACTTAATAGCCCATTTGTAACAGCGGGCTGATTGCGGACGCGCCTCTGCCGTTATTCTGAGCCATGCAAATCGGCTCTGCGCCTGCAGCCAATCGCACGGAGTAGGATGAGGGTGTGTCTGGCCTGCATTTGCATAAAAATGCAGCCTCCCCCCTTTTACTTTAGCGGAGAGGTTAATTAGCATTGTTTGGAATGAGATCAGCTCACCGACTAATGGTCTAATCTGAAGGGCTCCTCCACCATTAAGGTACACAGCGTTTGCAAAGGCTTGACGTGGTTTACATCCAACTTCGTCTGGATGGGACTGCTGCCAGATGTCAAGCTCCAATCCGGATACCGTAGGGCAGGGATAAGCAATTAGCGGACCTCCAAATGTTGCCAAACTACAAGTCCCATGAGGCATAGCGAGACTCTAACAGCATCAAGCATGACACCCAGAGGCAGAGGCATGATGGGACTTGTAGTTTGGCAACAGCTGGAGGTCCGCTAATTGCTGATCCCCGCCGTAGGGAAAGGTTATTCACAAATATGTTCCAGTCAGGGGAAAAAAGCTCCTCAGTGTAAAAATGTATTCATAAAAATCCAAAAAAATTAACACTGAAATCCCACAAAAATCACATCCAATTCCACATCAGCAAAAAAGCAAACAACCGCCCAAAAAGGTATATGAATGGAAGATGTCATACAGGTTGCACAGTGAGGAAATGGTTAGGACCAGTGTACCCGACCGGTTTCCTCTCAAAACACATTGACCAATTATGAACTTTATGTGATATAGGTTGGAGTGGTGTTCTTGCTTTGATCACTCATATTTTTGTTTATTTATAGTATTTTCACATCTGGTTTATTCCGGATTTAATTTTTGGACTCCGCCAATGAGGCGGGTTTCACATTGGCGCTGCACTTATTTTTTTCATTCTTTTCACAATTCATCCTTTGTTGTATTGGCTGCTTAAAATGTTCTACTTTTGGATTAGCGCAATATATTTATATAATAGATTTTTACAGCATACCTTCAGAGGTCTAATGGAGTCCACAGGTTATGGTGAGTGGTCATAATTTATGGCTGATCGGAGTGTATGTGAAAAGCTCATATAGGAGTGATAGAGGTCCACAACGGCTTTGCACACCTTCATGTTTAGTAACTCCTTGAGCTTTCGGCTGCATTCACACCTGAGCGTTTTGTCGCCTGAAGCGCGACGTTCAAAAACGCTGGAGGGGAAAAAAATACATTATTCCCTATGGAGATGGTTCACATCTCCACTCCAAAACGCCTGATGCCGAACGCCTGAAGCTCAAACAAGTTCCGGACCCTTTTTGTTGGGCGTTTGAGTGTTTCTATTTCCCATAGAAAGTAATGGAAACTCTCGATTCAAGCAACGAGCGTTTGCTACGGGTGTTTTGTCGCTTTAATCAATAGAACATTTCATCCAGGCAGAAGATAAAAAAAATCTAACAACATAGCAACAAGTGATGAAAAGATAATTTTTCCTATTGGCTAAAATAAAAAACGTCGAAGTACAAAAACATTGGACGACGCTGTATGCAAACGTGCGACAAAACGCCAGAAAAAAACGACCGAACGACCTACGCTCAGGTGTGAATGCAGCCTTCTAATGAATATGTGACTCCCCAAATCCAGATAAGATAAAGGAAAAAAAAAAACAAAGTAAAATTATCTGCCCCAACAATACTCAGCGACAGGCAAAATCATCTTTAAATGTTTTTGAACTTTTAATTTTCTCTCTCAAATTAAAAAAAAACACAACCTTGATGGAATAGAGTCCTGACCAGCAGCAGATCACACAAACACTCAATATAGCAAGTTAAAAAGGGGCTTTTTTTTTAATTAACCCCGCCCGGCTTGGAGAAAAAAAAAACAAAAACATGAAGCATTGAATGGCAGGCTTTTCTTTCCTTTATAACAATAATTAACGTAATAAAAACATACAAAAAACCCTTATTTTATTATATACAGTAAATAGGGAGAGGTGAAAGCACCCAATCGTTACGCTTTTTGCTGCCCGATGGCGTTACTTTTTGCGAGGATGAGGGAGATTTGTAGCAGCTTTCTTTGCAGTGATCCCTCGAACCATCCAGCAGACCAGAATGTAAGAAGGTACCTTGAACCCAATCGGACATCCAGGTGTAAGTGCATTCCTGCTGCAAAGCATTGCAAGGATAATTTTTTCTTCTTTTTTTTTTTCTATGTATGATAAAGTCCATAACTTCAAAATTTCATTAAATGTATCATTTCTTGAGTAAAACAAAAAAAAAACAAGTCCATCTCCTGGCAAGGAAAAAATATATATATAATAAACATTTTGGTGGACCATAATTGGTCAGCAATTAACAAGTGATAAATAAATCCTGCCCATGGCAGACTCATACAATAGCACAATGGTAATGATAAGTCGGGGGTGGGGAAGGAAGGCACCCACAAATGGTTACAGTCCGCAGGAACGCTTGTTAGCTCGCTTGTAGTGTCAAATGCAGCCAGTCTATGGATAAGGGGAATCCTGGGGTAGGATGAGGCAGGTGCCACCTGCGGAGAGTTGAGGGGGTGAAGGGATGGCCCGCAGCTTTGTCATAAGTGAGGTTTTCTTTTTTCTTTGCCAAACTCCCAGAATCCTTTTGAGTCATGCATGGCACATTCATATATAGATTTTTTTTTTTTGTACATTTTTTTTTATTTTTCCATGGTGATGCAGAAGTAACAAACAAAAAGTGTGGTGATTTTTTTCTTTTTCTTTTATTTACCCCATTTCAGTCCTCCCAGTGAAAAATATTAAATATCAAGATAATAAAATAGATCATTTCTATACTGTACGTCCAGGTCTAGTGCAAGGGAGACGGTGTCACCTGGGGTGGCCTTTAAAATAACCCCTAGACCACAACGAGGAGGGCAAAACAAGGCACTTCCTAAAGTGTTCGAGTTCAGCTTGTAGCCTGTCCCTCTCGGAGGCGACTCTCTGTTTCTGGCTCATCAGCTCCTGTACAGGGGAATAGAAAAAAATAAATAAACTTTTATTCAGACTAACAAAACTACAAAAAAACATGCCTCAACTGCACACCATCTCAGAAGCCATCTCCAAAAGCATTGCAAGCAGCCCTGGCTTTCTTCACATGTGTACACTACCGTATATACGCCACGTTTTTCAGCTAATTTTTTTTGTGCTGAAAATGCCCCCCTCGGCTTATACTCGAGTCACCTTTTTGCGCCTGATCTCCCAGAATTTGGGTACCCGGTGTCAGCCGTAGGTCCCCTGGACCCCAAACTGGCACACATATAGAGGAAGAGTGGGGCTACAAGTGTGCAAAGTTTGTTATCTGGGGGACCTTCAGCCAAAGTCGGGCACCCCTTTCCATGTTAAACGGTAATTTCTCTGGTGAATTTGGGGACCTGGTACTGGCCGGTCGTAGGTCCCCTGGACTCGGGAACTTAGCACACATGTAGCCCCATTTCTCCTCTACAAGTGTGCAAAGTTTGTTGGCTGGGGAGCACCGATTTTTCAAACCCCTTCTATAGACCCCCATGTTAAACGTCAGTCTAGTCATGGACACAGTGAGGCATGCAGATGGACACCCTTGGCCAGATCGTCGTCGTAACTCTGAATCTGCGCCGTCGTAAATTTAAGTGTATTCTCAAATTGAGATGCACTTAAATCTAGCTAAGATACGACCGCGGGCGCCGTCGTATCTTAGCTGTCTATTTAGGCCGGCCGCTAGGGGCATGTACGCTGATTTACGCCTAGAATGTGTAAATCAGCGAGATATGCCTATTCACGAACATACGCTTGCCCGTCGCAGTAAAGATACAGCGTTTTCAGGCCTAAAGATATTCCACCAAAAAGATGGCGCAGCCAATGTTAAAGGGGAGTTCCAGCCATTTGTATGTTTATTAAAAGTCAGCAGCAACAAAAAGTGTAGCTGCTGGCTTTTAATAAACAGGCACTTACCTGCTCCAGCGACGCGCCGGCCGGGGCTCCGCTCCTCTCCCCCCCTCCCCGGCCGGCGTCTTCATCTTCAGTGTGGGCACCCGGCCGTGACAGCTTTCGGCTTCACGGCCGGGCACCCACTGCGCATGCGCGAGCGGCGCGAGCGGCGCGGCACTGCGCCTGCGGCCCGGCGCCCTGTAATTGGCCAGGAGATCGCCTAGGACCTGTGACGTGTTCTAGGCGATCGCCTACAGCAGCCACTTCCTGAAGGCGACTAAGCTTAGTCGCCTACAGGGAGGAGGAAGTGGGACAGGAAGTCCCACTCGTGCTGAAGCCCCCACTCCCCCCCCAAAAAAATTACATGCCAAATGTGGCATGTAAGGGGGAGAGGAGTGGGTTAAGAGGAAGTTCCAAATTTGGGTGGAACTCCTCTTTAAGTATGGACGTCGGAACGCGTCAAATTTAATTTTTTTTACGTTGTTTGCGCAAGTCGTCCGTGAATGGGGCTGGGCGTAATTTACATTCACGTCAAAACTAAATAAGTCTTTGCGGCGTAATTTGGAGCATGCGCACTGGGATATCCACGGACGGCGCAGGCGCCATTCGTTAAAAACGTCAATCCCTTCGGGTCACGATTCATTAGCATAAAACACGCCCACCTCCTCACAATTTGAATTAGGCGCGCTTAGGCCGGCACATTTACGCTACACCGCTGTAACTTAGGACGCAAGTGCTTTGTAAATACAGCACTCGCCTCTCTAACTTACGGCGGCGTAGCGTATAGGAGATACTACGCCTGCCTGCCTAACGTTAGGCACGGATACCTGAATCCAGCTACCTAGGCTTATACTCGAGTCAATACGTTTTTGATGGTAAAATTAGGTGCTTCGAGTATATAGCCACAAGTTTGCAAAATCTTGACCACGTATCCACCAGGTCATCCTGCCAAGGAAAGAAATGCAGAAAGTGCTGCTCCAAGCCCTAGGTCAGTGTGTTCTAAGAACCCAGCTGCTAAATACTGGTAGAGCCTCGTCCTATGCGCCCCCCATGAGTCTTGCAAGGGGAAAAAAAATGCTGACTGCACTCCAGGGAAGTTCACACGCCGCCAACTTTATTGTTCTGAACAAACAAGCAGAGTACACACCTGCGATTTCCTCTACTAGCACGTTTTACTCACAAAGCCAGGCTTGCCTGTGTGTGAAACGCATCAGTGGGAACTCTGCTTGTTTATCCAAAACAATAAAACTTTCCAGCGATTGAACTTGAAGTAAAAACGCACTCCTTCCTAGACTTGCCACACATGACAGGTAAGGAAACTATCACATGCTCCCCCCATATTTCAAGTAATAGGTATTTTTACGCACGGTCATCCAATTCTGCACTCTGGAATCACCTTTTATGCTTATGTGGGAAGGGCTACAGTGGACTGGAGGGTGGTGCTCTGCTTATGGGTTGCACTGGCCAACTTTCAGCAACGGTTAAAAGAGATCGCAAAAAAAAAAATGGTCTGGCACTGACTACATTTCAACAGTACTCTTGATTCAAAGATGGCCATCTAGAGAATCTTAAACCACCTTCTTTGATGACCCTCATCTTGCATCAGTGGTAGCAAGAACTCTGCACCTTCCCAGGAATAGTATCACATAACACTGGCTTTCTGCTCAACCCCCTACCACAAGCCTTTGGATAGATAAAGTTAACTCTATCCTACACCTAGAAAGCTTTACCCATAGAGCAGTGATCTCCAAACTGTGGCACCTAGTTTGCTTTCATCCTGCCCTTGGGACACTATTTTCAACCACTGATACCAACAGTGGGGCACAATTCTTCCCACTGACACCAACGAAAGAGCAGAATTCCTCACAATGACACCAACATTGGGGCACAATGATACAAACGATGGGGCATTGTTTGTACACACTGACACTAGAAGATAATCATTGGCACCCAACTGGTCATTTCATGTGCCAGCAGTGGGCACTGCAGAGCTTAAAAATACAATTCCAGGCAAAAATCTGAGTAATCCTTAAAATGCTTCCTTCCCAAGCCCTATTATGACGGTGTAAGAAAGATCTATATACTTGTCTACAGGCTGCTCTGGTCCAATTATGTGATCTCCTGTGTCAGCTGCATGGGAGAGTAGAGAGCGCTTAACGGCTGGGAAATCCAGGAGCAGTGGGCCAGATCCACAAAAGGGATACGCAGGCGTATCTGCTGATACGCCGTCATATCCCTGTTTCTATCTATGCGGCTGATTCATAGAATCAGTTACGCATAGATATTCCTAAGATCCGGCAGGTGTAATAGTTTTACACTGTCGGATCTTAGGATGCAATACCTCGGCCGCCGCTGGGGGCATTTCTCGTCGAAATTCCGCGTCGGGTATGCAAATTAGCACTTACGGAGATCCACAAAGCTTTTTCCCTTAGTTTTTTTTCCGTAAGTGTTAGTTTGCCGTCGCAAAATTAGGGCTGCTTTTACAAAGTGTAAACTTAGTACACCATGTAAAAGTATACCCTTCTTTCCCGCGTCGCTGTAAATTTTTTTAACATTTTTTTTTCCCCCCGCCGCAACTCTTTTTTTTTCTTTTACACCCGTCGCGATTCTCAAAACTCGGCTCAACGTAAATCCGCGCAAAGCACGTCGGGAAAATCGCGTCGGGAGCATGCGCAGTACGTCCGGCGCGCGCCTAATTTAAATGGGACTCGCCCCATTAGATTGGGCACGCCTTGCGGCGGACAGATTTAAGTTACACAGCTGCAAATTTCTAGGTAAGTGCTTTGTGGATCGGGCACTAACTTGGACAATTTGCGGCAGTGTAACTTAAATGGGAAAAGTTAAGTTACGCCCGCTATTTTTGGATCTGGCCCAGTGACTTTATCCATAGGCTCCCATTGCACATCCATTGTCGGCGCTCCCTCCTCTCCCCTGCAGCCACATGGGAGCCAGATCTCATGACCAGAGCGGTCTGAAAATAGGCAAGTATATATATCATTCTTACACAGGTAAGTCAGCATCGGTGTTAGGGGAGAGAGCATTTTTAAAAGGTTACATTTTACCAGGAGTTGTATTTTAAAAAGTGTAGGGCAGGGGTCTCCAAACTGCAGCCCGAGGGCCAGATGTGGCCCTTTGCTAGCCTTTATCCGGCCCTTGGGGCTTTATTCTTCCCACCGATATGAGGCACTATTCTTCCCACTGACACCAACAAGGGGGCACAATTTCTTTCACTGATACTAATGATGGGATACAATTACTCCTACTAATAGGGGCACTACTCCTTATCCTACTGACTGCAAACTCTGAGGCCATATTTATTCTCACCAATGCTGGGCCTGGGAATTTTTTTTTACCCCCGCTGGCCACAATCCGGCCCTCCTAAAATCCGAAGGACAATAAACTGGCCCTTGGTTTGAAAAGTTCGGAGACCCCTGGTGTAGGGGGTCAAGAATAACAGAGCTTCACCTATTCCTCGAGAAAAATAAATAACCAGTAGCACTCCATACTACAAGTTTTCAACTGAATAAAAATAAATTGTAGAATATTTCAATTGGTATTACTCTTATTACATAATTTTCATTGGAAACTGATAAAATTAAAGCACTATGGGCTTTCTATCCTGCGAGGATCACTTACCGCCATACGATGTGACAACTGTTCTGCCGTCAGACTCAGGTTATAGTGCTGAGCTTCTAGCCGCTTGCACTGCGTCTCCATAACGTGGCGTTCAATGTTTTGATCTGCAAACAAGATGGGAGAAAAGAATAATCAATTTTACATGAAGGAATCGGCTTTAGACTCTTAAAAGTGTACTAAATAACGGTGGCGTGTTCAAAGAACATGCGATAAGAGGCTGGCGAGCGGCAATTATGCTGAAGAAAACCGATGATAAATTAGTCGGCACTTAAAACCATTACGCCTGAAAATTTTATGGACAGGAAATCTTTTGCTTTCGGAATCACATTAAAAAACTTCAAATAACCACTAAACCTAATCATTCAACTCAAGCCAACCCTAAACTCTCAGGATATTTCTTAGTTTTGGATGTTGCGGCCTTGATCAGGAAATCTCTCCGATGGCCACACAGTCAAAAACAGATTTTTTAGTAGAGTGGGGATAAGGGTTAGAAAGTTTTTTTTTTTTATTACCATCGGTGTCTTTCTGTCCTGGTGACAACTGTTGCCATAATTTTTTTCGCCCTGGTGTCACAGGGACAGGAAACGCCATGTTTTAATAATAACTCCTCCTCCCATCAATTACAAAATTGGCTTGAATTAGGCTTTTAACTGAACCCAACCACTTAACCAAGCCATGCTCAAAGGCCCAGATCCACGTAGCGCGGTGCATTTGTAAGTCCGGCGTAGTGCATCTCAGATACACTACGCCGCCGTAACTTACAGCATATTTCCCATATCCACAAAGAATTTGCGCCTGCGCCGCCCGTGGGGGTATCCCAGCGCGCATTCTCCAAATGAACCCGCAACAAGCCAATGCTTTCGACGTGAACGTAATTCTACGCAAAGCCCTATTCGCGAAAGTTTTACGCTGGCCCCGACGTCCATACTTAACATTGACTACGCCTCATATAGCAGGGGTAACTTCACGCCGGAAAAAGCCTTACGGAAACAACGTAAAAAAATGCGCCGGCCGGACGTACGTTTGTGGATTGGCGTATCTAGCTAATTTGCATACTCGACGCGGAAATCGACGGGAGCGGCCAGCGTAAATATGCACCTTAGATCCGACGGCGTACCAAGACGTATGCCAGTCGGATCTAGCCCAGCTTCATGCGGATCTTGTTTTGTGGATACAAAACAAAGATACGCCGGAGCAACCTAGAAGTTACGCGGCGTATCAATAGATACGCCAGCCTAACTGCTTCGTGGATCTGGCCCAACCTTTTTAACGCATAGGAACCCTTTGAATAACTTTTCGGTTTGAGGGAACCCCTGCTAAAAAAAAAAAAAAGAAGACTAACTCATGATACATTAATGTGATGGTCAGTGGGAAAAAACCTCTGTACACTTGTGGTCACTGGAAAGAGGGCCCCCCCCCTTACAGGTAGCAAAAAACATCAATGGTGTCAGTAGGAAGTTTTCTGAGAGGCAGAAGTTGATCATTGGTCAAGGAACCCCAAGCAGCCTCTGGAGGAACCTTAGGGTTCCATACAACCCCGATTGAGAAATTCTAACTTCAAGCGGAGGTCCACACAAATATTAAGGTTCGCCTCACATGTCAGATTGTCAAATGATATAAAAAAAAAATTCTTAGCGGGTACCTGTCTAGCCTTCTTTTGTGTCTTACTTCCTGGTTCTGACCCCCACGGGTATGGGCATGTATCGTCGGCGGCGCACTGTCTCCTGAGAGTTAAGTGTCAGTATTCCCAGGAGTCAGTGCGGATGGCCGCGGCTAATGATCGCGAGATCCCAAAACCGGAAGCGACGCCCTATACTGAGCTTTCCTTTGTCTGTTTTGTGTTCTTTGTTGCCATCACAACGGGGCGGGAACTTCCGCTGTGATGGCAACGTGGAAGTTTACCGTGCTCCGCGCCGTACAAACTGAGCATGCGCTGAAACCTGCCATCAACAGGTATTATATCTACGTTTTTCAAACGAAACTGGACATCGGGGGGAGATATTGCACTAAACAAGTGAGTGTAATATTATGCATATGCAAGTGTCCGAAAGGTTTAAAAAAAAATAAAAAATTGTGGCTAGACCTCCGCTTTAACGTTACTCATTATCCTAATTCCCAACCAGCCTATCCTTAGTCTACTCCCGAACAATAACAGAACCCAACCAATATACGTTATGAAAATGTATATACACTGTATGGGCAAAACTATGGGACCCCCCCCCCCCCAAATGATGTGTTCAGGTGTCTCCAGTGAGGAGGGCTGTTAAAACTACATCATACAAAGACATTGTAGACCATTGTGCTTTTACAACCTTGTGTAACACTTGGGTGAAGACCCTTTTCTGTTCCAGTATGACTGTGCCCCTATGTACAAAGACAGCTCCATGAAGACATAGTGTGACCAGTTTGGTGTGGAGGAACTCAAGTGTCCCACAGAGCCCTGACCTCAACCCTACTGATCACATTTGGGGTGAACTGGACCATCAATTATGAGCCAGGTCTTCTCACCCAACATCAGTAGCGGACCTCACAAATGGAAACAAATTCCCACAGACATCCCACAAAACCATTCCCAGAAGAATAAAGGTTGATTCCCTTTTGGGGCTAGAACAAACGCCACAATAATGGCCATGGTTTGGGAATGGGATGTCCAGGAAATGTACCCACCTTCTAAATGTTCCTGATATGCTTCCAATATTGCCTCGATTCCCTGCCATTTAGGTCTTGGTGGCTCATCCTCCTCCTCTTCATCTTCTTCTTCCGACGTTTCCTCCCCCGAGGTGAGGTCTTGCTGCCGTTGCCCAAGGCTTGCCCCCGTCTGTCCAGGTCCTGGCTGTCCATTCTGTTGTTGCACTGGAGCCCTGCTTGAGTGCTGCAGCTCGGGAATGTTATAGTGAACAGAGGCGTCCGGTTTGTGGTTTTGCTCGGCACTGTGCAAGCCGGATGCTCCTGTGGGCCAAAAAGGTACAGGTCACGTGACTGTTTTCAGCACAAGAGAAGGCAAGCCAAAACAAAGATCTACCATAGGTCGTGTGTCAAAATGTTCTAAATAGGGTCTCTGTACCGGGTCGGATATCTTATTTTCAGGTCTGAAAAATTACTGATTAAAATATATCAATAAATGTTATTAAAAGGTGACCTAGCTTCAGATATGTGTCTATGCTTGCTTTGTAATGTGTCGTGTAACCCTTCCAGTAATTTATAGCTTCTCACAGAGATCACAATTCTCCCCCTGGCAAGGTTTTCATCTGCTTTTCTCTCCAGGAGGTGACCCAGGATCACCATCTACTTCCTGATCTGAGATGCCATAATCGTGTAATCATGGTGCCAATACAGTTCTTGGGCCAGATTCACGTAGCTCAGCGGATCTATAGATCCGCTCGATCTACGTGAATTAAGATCCGCTCCCGCAAGTTTAGGAGGCAAGTGGCTAATTCACAAACCACTTACCTCCAAACTTGCGACGGCGGATCCTAAGTCCCCTGGCGGAATTCAATTTCCGCGGCTAGGGGAGTGTACTATTTAAATCAGGCGCGTTCCCGCGCCGATTTAAATGCGCATGCGCCGTCCGGGGAATTTCCCGGCGTGCATTGCTCCCACTGACGTCACTAGGACGTCAGTGATTTCGACGTGAGCGGGACTTGCGACGCGCGTGTTCGTAAATCGGCGTACGCAAACGACGTTGGAAAATTCAAATTCGACGCGGGAACGCCAGCTATACTTAACATTGGCTGCGCCTGCTAAAAACAGGGGTAAGTATACGACGGGAAAACCTTCTACGGAAACAACGTAAGAACACTGCGACAGGTCTGCATACGTTCGTGAATTTGCGTATCTTGCTGATTTACATATTATTTATCGTAAATCAGCGGCGCCATTTTTAAATTGAAAAAAAGATCCGACAGTGTAACACAGTGTAACACAGTCAGATCTTAGTCCTATCTATGCGTATCTGATTCTATGAATCAGGCGCATAGATAGGACCAGTGTAAGTCAGAGATACGATGGTGTATCTGTAGATAATACACCGTCGTATCTCTTTGTGAATCTGGCCCCTTGGCTGTGTTCACTAATGTCTGACACAGGGGACAGTTCTGGTTACCTCGGGGGGGGGGGGCCGCAAAGAATTCCCTTAATTTTTAAGGTTTTTCTCTCACTTACTGCTTGGCTATGGGACAGGACATAAAGGGAAATCTCAGCAATGGGACACAGGTGACGACAAAAAAAAAAAAAAAAATCTGACAGTGGTTATAACCATAGGCCATAGTTTTACTTTAAGGTTTTGTCTTCAATGGGGACCAGTTTATATAGGGACCCACAAAAGCTTTAGTTCTTTACTATGAAGTCTCACCTTTGTGCTTCTGCAGGGCCTTCTGTGTGGACTGTAAGACAGATTCGTGAAACTGGTGTGCAAATTCCTCAGCCAGGAAGGGTTCCCATGACTTGTTCCTCCCGTTCATGCTTTGGGAAGGCTGCACTGTGTTTTCCTTGGGTGTGTGTCCTCGCACAAAGTTCAGAATGCTCAAGCTCTTTTTAGCAGGCGGGCCCTCGACCTGCCTGATTTTGTCGGCGCTTGGTGCGTTGGTCACTGGGGGTTGGACTGGAAGCTGCAGGGGCGGGACCCTGGTGGACTCCAGGACTGGAAGCTGCAGGGGCAGGACCCTGGTGGACTCCAGGACTGGAAGCTGCAGGGGCGGGACCCTGGTGGACTCCAGGACTGGAAGCTGCAGGGGCGGGACCCTGGTGGACTCCAGGAGTTTGCGATGATCTACACTATGGGGTTCTAGACGAAGGGGTTCCAGAGGCTTTACGGTTTCCGGGACAGAAACAGTGCAAGAAGAAGAAGTAGAGGCCACTGGAGCTGGTGGATCGGGATGTGTTGATGGCGGAGCAGGTAGCTGGTCCTCATGGGCCGGGCCTAAAAAGGTAAGCAAGCATATCTCTTTTCAGACCTTAAAATGTGGGCAAGTCAAACATTTCCATACAATCACAAAGCAGAATACTTTTTAGTATTTTCAAATGATATAAAAAGTCAAGCCCCAGTCGGTCATTCTTAAGACCCATTGGTACCCTTCCAGTGCAGTGCATAGTGGGAGTGCACACAAAAAATGTGCGCATTGCCACCATTCAGGTTAATGCAGGCAACATGCATTAGTGCATCAATGATGCAAATCAAAACCCAAATGCATTAACCCAATGCACATGTGTTGCAGTCCACCACAAGGTGAAGGCGTGAACTACTATGTGTTGTCTGCTGCATGAGGGGGAAAAATAAATCTGCAGGTCTAAGATTCTTTTCCCATTCTTGTATGTTGGCAGCCCACACATTGTAATGAGTTGCCTTAATGCAATGCGCGTTATTGTGCCTACATCAATGCACTGAAAACAGATGTGAATGGCCCCTTGGAAGACTGCTTTAGTCTTTAAAAAGTTTTGTCAATGAAAACTTTGATCCTACTTAGTGGTGCCACATTGTGATTATGCTTCAATATTCCTCCTCTTAATGCAAACTTGAAGCAGACTTCCATCCAAAAATAGAACTTCCGCTTTTTGGAATCCTCCCTCCGGTGTCACATTTGGCACCTTTCAGGGGGAGGAGGGAGCAGATACCTGTGCAATACAGGCATTTTCTCCCACTTCTGGGCATAGATCACCGCGGTGACCTATCTACGTCCGGCGCCTACTTCATCCCCCCTGCTGTCTTCTGTGAGATACAGGTTCCAGAAGACAGCAGGGACCAGTGGGATCGCGCATGCGCAGTAGGGAACTAGAAAGTGAAGCCGCAAGGTTTCACTTCCTGATTCCCTTACCGAAGATGGCGGCGGCAGCACCCGAGAGCCGAGGGACAAATCCGCTTCGGGACCCGACATCGCGGGCGCTCTGGACAGGCAAGTGTCCTTATATTAAAGATCAGCAGCTGCAGTATTTGTAGCTGCTGACTTAATATTTATTTTTTTGGCAGAACTCTGCTTCTGCTCAGACTAGTCCAAAACAGCAGACTCTGTGGCATATTCTGTAACCTCTGTAGCTTATTCTGTGCCCTGCACTGCCTGGGTACACAAACAGCCACTAGAGGGAGTATTTTCACCTATTACCTAAAACAAAATGTAGCACAGCAAGTTACATGAAGAGTTGCATGAATTGCTACTTCTTGTTAAATATTACAATAAAAAATAAAAACACAGTAGAGTGCGACCCGGTTCACACTGGGGCGACACGACAGGCGGCTCAGCCGCCTGACGTGTCGCGTCCCATTCAATGCAATGGAACCGTTCTTATAGGAGCGACGCAAGTCGCTCCAACTTAGAAAAAGGTTCCTGTAGTATTTCGGGGGCGGCTCGGGGCCACCTGCATTGACTTCTATACAGAAGTCGTTTTGCAAATCGCCTCTGAAGTCGTCCTCAGGACGACTTGCAGAGTCGCCCCCGAAGTCGTGCCGCTGCTGTATGAACCAACTCTGCCTCTTTAAAACTAAAGCAACTTTGGTAGTAGGAAAAAAAACAAAAACAAAAATGTCCTTCCCGTGCTTGGTCAGCTATTTTATACTTCACGAATTTGACCAATTTTGCAGTTTTCTACCTACCGATGGCAGGCAAGTATATCTGACTCCTAGAAGGCCACAATCAAACTAGGCAGGACATATACCTTTGTAGCAAGGTGGTTACATGACTCACCTGAGGGGGGAGGAGGAAGTGGGGGAGGCGGGCTGGTCCGGGTCTGGGCTGGTGGTTGGTTCTTTACTGCCTCCGGCGCTGCATTCTTCTGCTTAATTGCCTCAAGCATTTCCACCAGTTTTTCCTTGTCTGTGGTAATGAAGACAATGTGTTAAAAGCAACATCTTACCAAAAGGGTACAATAATCATTAGTATTAGCATTTGTATAGAGCATGCAACTTAAGCAGCACTTTACATATACATTCAAATCAGTTACTGCCCTCAAGCAGCTCACAATCCAAGGTTCTAATGACACACACACACACACACACACACACACACACACACACTAGGGCCAATTTAGAAAGCAGCTAATAAACTATTATCATGTCTTTAAAGTGTGGAAGGAAATTGCAGTACCCAAAATGAAACCCTGACGAGCACAGTGATCACATACAAAAAACTTCATGCAGATGATGCCCCAGCTGGGATTTGATCCGCGGACTAGGGTTGCCACCTCATCCCTTTAAAACTGGACACCTACTAATTACACAGGTTCTGTGGTTGATTAAGGTGACAAACTCACTTGGTGCCTTACCTGCATTAAAATTAACCTCAGAACCTGTGTAAAGGGATGAGGTGGCAACCCTACCGCAGACCCCAATGCTGCAAGGCAGAAGCGTAGAGCTCTTTGGTAGGATCATAATCCACAGGCAAGATTTAGCCATAATCTACATGGTTGCCCACCAGTGCTCTTATATCCCGAAGAGATGAACTTCTTTATTCTAGGGGGCCCCATCTGTAGACCCCGAACCCTCCAAAAGACCTTCTGTTCTTTGGAGGGCTCAGGCAAGATCAAGCCATATTCTAACTGGTTGGCACCACTCTGTACAGATGAACTATTCCATTATGAGAAGTTGAAGCTCTTTGGAAGGTTAGGGGTCCACAGATGAGATTGAGCCATAATCTACAGTGTTACCCACCAATGCTGTATCCTGGCCTAGGCCAACAAGGCCCAGGCCTAGAGCAGCACTTTGCAGGGGGGAAGCACAGAAAGAGTCCCCGCTTGTACTACACTGTTAGTGTAACGCAAGCTGCTTCTAATTTTGACTGTCCTATCAGCCTGGACCACAAACCTTCCTCGCTGTGCTAGGTTTCTTCTGCACCATCGGCATGGCAATATCTTCTTCGTCCTCTCCATAAAATTATCAGAAATTTGTGCTTAAAGTAGAACTATAGACAACACTTTTTTTTTCTTTTTGTATAGAGCAGGGGTCTCCAAACTTTTCAAACAAAGGGCCAGTTTATTGTTCTTCAGCCTTTAGGAGAGCCGGATTGTGGCCAGAGGGGGCAGAAAAAGCCCCGGGCCCAGCATTGGTGAGACTAAATATGGCCACATAGTTTGCGATCAGTAGGATAAGGAGTAGTGCCCCTATTAGGAGTAATTGTATCTTATCATTGATATTAGTGGAAGAAAAAGCGCCCCCTTGTTGGGAGTCAGTGGGAAGAATAAAGCCCTGAGGGCCGGATAAAGGCTAGCAAAGGGCCCTCAGGCCGCAGTTTGGAGACTCCTGGTATAGAGTAAGGGAGGGTTATAGCCCGTCAGTTTATTTTTTACCATCTCTATCTCCCATTGCAGAGATTACCCTTCACTTCCTGCCCCATAGCCAAACAGGAAGCGAGAGGAAATCTATGCAAATTAAGGGAATCCATTCCCCCCCCCCCCCCCCAAGGCCCTAAGAACTAGTGTCCCCACTTGAAAATTTCAGGGCGTGGGCTTTAACATGAAGGGGTGTGTCATATTTGAATTAGGGGGTGCACAAGTTTAGTCAGGCCTAGGGCAGCACAAAATCTAAATACACTACTGTTACCCACCATGTCTCTTATATCCCGTAGAAGATGAACAGTTATATTCTAGAAGGCCTAAATGTGTTCATCTCAAGTCCTCCAGAGTGCAGAAGGTCTTAGGAGGACTCCGATCCCACTGATGAAATCCATCCATAACCTAACTGGTTGCCCACCACTGCTCTTATATCCTGTGAAGCAGCATTTCTCAACTTTTTTTCAGTCAAGGCACCCTCTAAAATTATGGACAGTCTTGAGCCACTCCATTGTAAAGTGTAAAAACTATTTTAATCATTTTACATAATGTAGCAACATCCACACATATAGGACACCCAACATTTAGGTGGTGATTTATTCTTCCAAAGCAAATATGCTTTTGCAAACTGCTACTGACTAGTATTCCAATGTTTCTCTTCTTCCTCAATTTTTCTCCATCACTCCCTGTGCTGACAGAGGGGCAAACAATGCTATGATGGCTTCCGACATCCACCTTATCAACTGATGTCATTGGTTGTTAGGACACCAGCGGCTAGAAGGTTGTAATGGTGCCCAATGAAAACCTGTGTCTTTGTGTAACTAAAAAGGTAGGCTTGATCCACCCACTGGCTTGTATACAAATTTTCTGTATTTTTTTTTTCATTTTGCCAAGGCACCCCTGAAGAACCCTCAAGGCACCCTGGTTGAAAAATGTTGCTGAAGTGTACAATTTAATATGAGGAACGTCTCACCTCTCCTCTTCTCTGCACTGACGTGCGACAGGTCGAAGAACGTGAGAAATTTCTTCTTCTCCTCCAGGTTGGGGCTGTTGTTGAGCTCATCTGGGCTGAATCTGGTGGAGAGGGGAGAATGCGGAGACGGCGTCTGTCGCTTGATTTGTATCGTTGGAGGAGACTGACTCCTTTCCCGAAACATCCGCCTTCGCTTCCGCCGCTTCTGCTGCAGGAGGCGCTCCTTTTCTTTTTGGGTTGTGAGGCCAAATATCTGGAGGAAGTCCAACTTCTGCCACATTGAAACAAAATTGAGAAAAAAAAAACAATTATAGGCTGATCAGTGATCACAAAGCTGTGTATGCAAGACAGCTTGAACAGAATTCTGACAGAAAATTTCATCAGATTTAAGCCCATAGGAAATTCCTATCGTGTGTACAGGGCATACAACTGGCCCCTTAAAAAGGACACATTAAAGTGGAGGTTCACTCGAAAAATCTATTTTTAACATTAGATTGAGGCTAATTAGGTGAAGCAGAATCGGGTGTTTTTTTAAAAATGAATGCAGTACTTACCGTTTTAGAGATAGATGTTCTCCGCCGCTTCCGGGTATGGGCTGCGGGACTGGGCGTTCCTATTTGATTGACAGCCTTCCGGCGGTCGCATACAGCGCGTCACGAGTTCCCGAAAGTAGTGCAGGCGCCGTATAGAGCCGCACCGACGTTCGGCAACTCGTGACGCGCTGTATGCGACCGTCGGAAGGCTGTCAAATAGGAACGCCCAGTCCCGCAGCCCATACCCGGAAGTGGCGGAGAACATCTATCTCTAAAACGATAAGTACTACATTGATTTAAAAAAAAACACCCGATTCTGCTTCGCCTAATTAGCCTCAATCTAATGTTAAAAAATTATTTTCGGGTGAACCCCCGCTTTAAGATTTAGAAAAACAAAATAGTCACTCAGACTACTCCTATATTGAAAATGGTTTAGAAGGGCGGAATTATAAATAATAATTCCTCAGCCAAGCAATGGGTCAACTCACAAAACAATAAGAGAGGAGTCGTGTTCCTCCGAATGTGGTGGAGGTATACACTATTTTTACAATTACCAGTGTTTATGTGGATTTTTTTCAATAAAGAAACTATATTTTTGATAATACCGGATGTTTTTCATTAAAGAATTTCTTGGGAGTCTCCCCCCTTTTTTTTTCTACATCAAGATTTAGAACCAAAATTAGGAAAAAGGGGAACCAAAAAACGGGGCGAGTTTCAGTGGAAGGGACCATTCCACCTGTAACGGAATGACCCGGGACATCCAGAGACTTTGTGAGGATGGGGGATACTCCTGTGTCAGCGTCACTGATAACTCTTGGGTCTGAGTCCACCCTGTGCCTTTTGGGCATGGGGTGGCAAGGGAATCAGAATTCATGTATTACATTTGGAACAAGTACAGAGCTGCGTGTCTCGTCTTGATTCTGGGAAAATGGGATGCCTGCTGGTCTGTCTGTGTGTCAGATGAGCTGTTGTCGTGGATGGAAGGTCGTAAACGGTGGTGACCGTTACACCACCCTCCACCTGGGAGAAGAGAGACCTTATGCATGGGACACAACGTATGTAGACAAGCATGTAAACCGGTCAAGAAACTATCCTTTGTAGAACATGAAGTGGCAATGGAAGTCTCCAAGTCTCTCTCAGGAAAGAAAGGGTTCCTTCAAAAACTTACCTAAAGCCAAAACTTTTTTTTTTAATGGCACAGAGAATGGTTAGAATCCCTGCCAGATTATATTGCTTGAAAAAGTTGATTAATAGCTCTGGAACGCTGAAGTGTTTTTCCATCTTTATTGAATATCCTAACCTTCAACCAACATTACGGCAGTAGTGTAGATCAGCGTTTCTCAACTCCAGTCCTCAAGGCGCCTCAACTGGTCATATTTTCAGGCTTTTCATTATTTTGCACAGGATGATTTGATCAGTTTCACTGCCTTAGTAATTACCACAGCTGTTTCATCGGAGGGAAACCCTGAAAACATGACCTGTTGGGGCTCCTTGACGACTGGAGTTGAGAAACACTGGTGTAGATAATGGAGAATATGAATGTTAAGAAATTAAATATTGGGTTGTAGTTCCTGCACACCAAAAGAATTTCCACAATCACTTTGGGTGCACAGGGTCAGCTCCACAATGCCAACCACGGTGCCCTGTCCCATACCTCAGAGGATGTATCCAGCTTGAGTGGGGGCTGCTCGGTCACTCGCCGGAGGTGCGCTCGGACTTCCTCCTCGTCGCTTTCATCGTAGGAGTCATCTAGGTCGTAGTAATAACCTAAACAGGAGAACACAGGTTAGGAATGCGTAAAACTGAAGAATGAGTCACGTTTACTGGAACGCAGAGACTTTAAGAGATGAGGGGGCACTCTAATTAGAGTGTACATTGTATCGGAGGCAGAAATAAAACATGTCGTTGGTTCTATTTGGAAGTAATCCATTTAACGCCCCAGTCTGGATTGCCGTTAAAAAGTTTAGCCATGCAAATTAGCAGGTTTGCATTGTACGCAAGAACAGCGTGGACCTGCCCATATCCTGGGGGCATTAGACAGTGTAGGAGAGTGGTAGCTGCCAGAAGGAAACAAAGAATAAAAAGTACTTATTACATTGCCACTAGCCAACTGATCTAACACATACAGTGCAGGGGAAACCCCTCAGCATGGGCCGATTTTACAGCAGCCCGGAGGGGGGCTTTAAAGTTGTTGTAAACCTCTGAAATGAAAACTGAACAATGTATATCCTTTACAGTGTGAACTAGCCTTAAAGTGGATGTAAACCCAAAAATGTTTTTTTTTTTTTAATGTCACAATGTACAGTATAAGATTTCCTATCATCTGTGCCCAGTCTTGCCACACAGAGTTAATCCAGCTCTAAACAATCCTCTTTTATTGTTCAGTGAAATAAAAAACGGACTTACAGAGAAAAACCTTAGTCCGTTCCGCCCCCTTGCTGTGAGTGACAGGTCATTTACACATCTCATGCACTAGCCTGGAGACAGGCATTATTTTTTAATTCCCACCCCCACTCCTTTTCTGAAGTCATGTGGTTACTTTTCTGGATTTTGACTGGATGTTAGTGATCATAGCAGAATTCAGTGTAAGGAATACATAGGAAAAAATGCATGTTGAAAAGGGGAGTGTAGAGGAGGGCGGGGAGTCTACTGACATCACGACTCCACCCACTGAGCTCCAGACAACAGACCCACCCACAGAATCTGCAGTTTTTCAGTTCTTATAACAGACAGAGGGGAGACATCTGACAGGTGAGGATACATGCAGGAGGCATCTATAGCCTTATAGATCAGCACTATGGCAGTAGATTAGAAAGTAAGAGAGTGGGTTTACATCCACTTTAAGCCAAAGCACCTAGTGTGGTTCCTATCTGCCCTTTTGTTTTCTTCTCTGCTATTTGCATGAATCACTTGTGACAATAAGCAATTGTGACATCTCAGAATCCCGGGGGAAGGCCGTCTTCCTCCCACTCCAGCACCCCAGAGGGTGATTTACAGCCTCAGCAGTGCATGTTCTCCTATGAGAGTGCATAAGGGTTTAGGTCCTTTCCCTCCACTTAGTTCTCAGATTACACTCAGCTTCCTGCTCTATGCTGTGCTGTGTGTGACATCAGATCCCCACCCCCTGCCTTCTAGAGCTCAGAGATATTGTGAAAATAGAGGAGAGAAGACTGCAGATAGACAGGAAAAACTTGCGTAGGAGGATTTTTTTAATCTCTGTGCATTATCTGGAGCCAGTCACTTCTATATGTAAGGGTTTACAACCACTTTATATGAACCAATTAAGAGCTAAACACATGGGGCCAGATTCTCAGAGACTTACGTCGGCGTATCAGTAGATACGCCGTCGTAAGTCCGAATCTGCACCGTCATAAATTTAAGCGTATTCTGGAAACCAGATACGCTTAAATTATCTTAGGGTGCATATTTACGCTGGCCGCTAGGTGGCGCTTCCGTTGAGTTCGGCGTAGAATATGCAAATGACTAGATACGCCAATGAACGTACGTGCGCCCATCGCAATTAGTTACATCGTTTACGTTAGAGATACGCCAGCGTAAAGATAAAGCTGGTCTCTAGGTGGCGCATCCCATGCAAAGTATGGACGTCGGAACAAGCCTATCTTTTTACGTTGTTTGCGCAAGTCGTACGCGAATAGGGCTGTGCGTAAATTACGTTCACGTCACAGGCATTGAGCCGACGTATTTTTGGGCATAAATACGACGTGATACGTTCGGCCATGCATCTACATGGGGTCAAGCCTCATTTAAATACAACACGCCCCCTACAGCCTACTTTGAATTACGCGCGCTTACGCCGGCCCATTTACGCTACGCTGCCGTAACTTAGGAGGCAAGTGCTTTGTGAATACAGCACTTGCCTCTCTAAGTTGCGGCGGCGTAGTGTAAATACGGTACGCTACACCCGCGCAATGTAGATCAGCCGTACCTGAATCTAGGCCAGAATGAACAGGGTGCATTAAAATCTGGCCCAGAAACCGCTTATTATAGTCATTTTTGGAGCCTCCCTATCCTCTCTCGACTTTGTTCCAGTGTATCACTGCCAGAAGCCGAGACAGGATGCAACAAAAGAGGGGTAAAGGCGCAGGCACCATCTCTGCCCATAGCCTGCAGCAATCACTCAAACACGTTTTTTAATTTTTTTAGGTTTCCTCTACGTTTTTCTCTTAATATGAAAAAAAAATAAACTCCCAAAGTTTAGTAAATCTCTGCAACTCATAGGCATCTTACCCTTCTCCCGCGCCTCTTTCCGCCTCCGTTCCTCCAGGTCCAGCTTGCTGACCAGCCTGCGGTGCTGCTGTAAAAACTCATCGTAGATATACATGGGCTCTCGCGTCCTGGGTGGCGGTGCTCTGAGCGCCGTGATTGGCTTGTGCAGCAGCGTGATCTCCATAGTCTGTCCAGCTTGCTGGAGGGAACTCCGCTGCTGGTTTAGGAAAGTCTGTGTTGACTTTTCAAGCTCGGCAAGGAAAGGGGCGTGGGAATAACCAGAGTGCTCCAATGTGGAGGAATCCCGAATGGGCTGGTACTTCTCCATTTCCCGTCTCCTATGTGCCAACTCCTCCTCATCCTGTTGCTTCTCATAGCAAAATGGTCGCTCAATTTTGATCGAGGCAACAGTTTGTCTGGTATGTTCGTACATGGCGGCGGCGTGGTGGTTATGGACAGTGGTGGGCTCTTGGGTGCGTCGTGGCTCTGTTGTGGTGTCCATCATCGACACAGGGTTCCATAATGAAGTGGGCGTCGCCTGTTGTTGCGGTTTGGGAGAAATAAGCGGGGGCGGGCCTCCAAAATGTTGTAGGGGCTCTCGGACGCCGCCCTCATTGCGGTTGCTTATAACCCTACATGAACTGAAGGAAGAAAAAAAGGTGCGTGAGCATTGACCAAACCGGTTGACTATAGCAGACATCCTAAGTTTGTAAGTACAAAATGTAGAGCTTGTGTGGGTTAAACCAAAGTTTGGGAAATGGCCCTGATTTCAGCAAGGGAACCCCATGTGGAATCAAATTAAAAGGTGTATCAAGATCAAACTGCAAACAGGCAAGGGGTTTATTTCAGAATTTTTTTTTGTGAATGTCTCAACATTTGCACAAATGTCATGAATACCCATGTTTGTAATAGGTGGGATATGTCAGTTGCCTTTCGCAGGGCGATTGTGACATTCCCTAACATTCGATACTAGGAGCGAAAAGCCTTAAAGCGGAGGTTCACCCTAAAAAAATGTATATAGCATTCCACCCAGCATACTGCCGACATGTACAGAGATGTTTTTTCGCTGTACATACCGCCGTATAGCGTCCCCCCCCCCCCCCGGGTAGTGGATCCCGCGGGAGTGGGTGTTCCTATTCAGAGACTAAGTGATTGACGTGATGACAAAAGCTTCCACCCGGCGCATAATGCGCGTCACCAGTTTCCGAAAGAAGCCGAACTGCGAGTCGGCTCTATACGGCACCTGCGCACCGACGTTAGGCTTCTTTCGGAAACTGGTGACCCGCATTATGCGCCGGGTGGAAGCTTTTGTCAGCTTTTGTCATCACGTCAATCACTTAGTCTCTGA